>NC_081562.1:27261383-27351159 GCF_022355385.1 Mustela nigripes
ATAGTTCATTTTTGCCCTTGCTTCCCTTGCCTTTGGCGATGTTCCTAGGAAGATGTTGCTGTGGCTAAGGTCAAAGAGGTTGCTGCCTGTGTTCTCCTCAAGGATTTTGATGGATTCCTTTCTCACATTGAGGTCCTTCATCCATTTTGAGTCTATTTTCGTGTGTGGTGTAAGGAAATGGTCCAATTTCATTTTTCTGCATGTGGCTGTCCAATTTTCCCAGCACCATTTGTTGAAGAGGCTATCTTTTTTCCATTGGACATTCTTTCCTGCTTTGTTGAAGATTAGTTGACCATGGAGTTGAGGGTCTATTTCTGGGCTTTCTATTCTGTTCCATTGATCTTTTGATAAATAAGCCAGCCAATAATTGTTATAAATGAATGAATCAATCAGTCTGTCAGAGTAAAGATAATGAAGGCCCAAATATGAGCCCAAAGGCCTTTATGGTCATTACTGAGACTTTGCAGAGGGTTTAGTTGAGAGCCATGGAGATGTTAAAGAGAAAGAAAACTAGATTTTGGGGGGAAAATGTTAAAGCAAAGAAGTAGTATTCTATAAAAGAAAATATGTAAGACCAGTATAGTCTTCAAGGTGAAAAAAGATGTTCAGGAATTCTTCATCATGAAGAATCTAAACTAGAGGAAATGAAAAGGAGGTGACATGGGATGTTAATGAGATAACATATAGGGAGGTCAAACCCCATTTCCTCCATAGGTATTAACACGACCTCCTGTCAGTCTGCCTCCTCGCTCTCTTGAATGCATCCCCTTTTCTCATTTCCTAGGGCCACGGTCTTAGTCCAGGCTATTTTGTTCTCCTATACAGGCTATTACAATGGCTTATTAATAGTCATCGCAGGCTTTTCCACTTCCAATCTGTTTGTCATTCATTCATTTAAGAAGTATTACAAGACACCTGTTTTATGCTGTGGCACAATTTTAGGTGTTGGAGGTATAAGCCACGAAAAGACAAGGAACCTGTTCTCATGGAGCTTACACTTTCTTGGGGAAGAAATTAGACAGGGTGATGTGAAAGCCAGTGATAGCACAGAGTCCTACTAAAGGCTGGGTGATCAAAGAAACCTCTCTGAAGAGATTTGAGTTGATACATGAAAGTCAAGAGCTATTTGTACAAAGTTCCAGGGAGACAACTAGTATGAAGACCTTAAACTAGAGAGCTAGCTTAGTATTTTCCAAAAACAGAAGACCAACATAGATTAAGTATAGTGGGAGAGAAGAAGAAGAATGTGAAATGAGCTCAGAGAAGTAGACAGGGGCCAAAGCATATACATGCAAATATATAGATTATAAGACAGTAGAGAATGATATACTTTGTTCTAAGGATAGTTAGAATCAGTTGGGGAATTTTGAGCAGAGACTGCTCAAATTCAGACTGCAGTCTGATTATGGGGAGATAAAGGAGCAAGCAGAGAAGGCAATGAAAAATTGTTGGCAGTAGTCCAGGCAGTACATGGTGATAGTATGAACTAAAGTTTTAGGAGTGGATGGTTGGGAATATATTTTGGAAGCTGAGTCATCGGGACTTGCTGATAGGTTAGATGATGAGAGACAATGGAAAGAGGAATCAAGAATAATTCTATGTTTGTGGCTTGTGCAGGTGGGTAGATGATCATATTTATGGGGGGAAAGTAGCAGCTTTTTGATGAGCAGTGTCAGGAATCCAGAGTTCTACTTGAGATAGATGTCTGTCAGTCATTGAAGTAGAGACATCAGGGAAGTACTTGATGATAATGAGCCCTGAGTTCAGGCAGAGAGGTTGGGGCTAGAGACATAGTTCAGGAGTCAACTGTAAATAAATGATATTTAAAGCCATGAGTGTAGTTGAGATCTTCTAGAAAGAGACTGTTTATAGAATAAAAGGAGGACAGGACAGAATCCTGGGGTCCTAGAATATTTAGAGATCAAACAAAAGAAGAGGAGCTAGTAAAAGATTTAAAGAAGGAATGATCAATGAGATAGGTGGAGAGCCTAATATACAAGGTGCCCTGGAAACCAGGTTGAAAAATGTTTCTAGGAGGGAACATATCAGCTATTTCAAGTACTGCTGGGAGGTTAAGTAAGAGGTACACTAGGACATGAATGTTGGGTTGTGGAGCAAGGGTTCATTGGGCATTTCAACAGAAGTTGCATTGAAGTTGTGTATTTACTTTAAAAGCCAAGTGCTTATTTTCATACTATGTCATAATTTGTACTTATCTCCTGAGTCTTCTTAAAGACTAAAGACAAGTTTAGAGTTTGGAGGAGTCAGACCTTTGCAAGATTTCCCTTTTCTGCCTTGCTGTTAATAAAGATGACCTGTAGAAATTTCCCAAGTTATTCTGGAATTTCAAGGAGTAGATATGATGTACTTTAATACAATAAGGACTTTTTTACTTCTTTCACATGGAAATTTCCATTAGTTCAACCTTAAAATTATGTCTTCTAAAGCATCTAACACTGCATCTTCTGTCAGAATGTGGCTGTTACTCAGTCTCCTGAGATATCGATACTTCCCAGTGAAATGCTTTTTTTCTGTATTTAATGCTTTTTTGTTTTTTGTTTTTAAATTGGGACTTGCTGGATTTTGTATTTTGTACATCTTTAAGTTTGTAACTATAAGGTAAGTGAGTTACTCTTTATTAAAGAAGAATTTTCAGGCATAAATACTACGAAACTTGTACTCGGGAATCTTCTTAGTTGTGTAGATTTCATTTTATATTTGTAACTGGTTTTCTATATGTAACTGTTCTAAATGACTATTGTATGTTTCAGACAGAACTTGAGAGTAAACTACAACAGCAGTCAACACAAGCAGCCCGGGAACTTGCAGCAGAGAAAGAGAAAATGTCAGTGTTACAAAATACCTATGAAAAAAGTCAGGAAAATCTAAAACAGCTTCAGTCTGACTTCTATGGGAAGGAATCTGAGCTTCTTGCCACCAGGCAAGATCTTAAGGTATAGTAAAATATATTACAAAAATGGAGTAGGTTGTTTATAGACATTCATTATATGACTGTTTGAGTCCAGATGGCAAGGGAATGTTAGTATTTATGGAATATCATGATTGTTTTCTATTAAATTATTATTTTTGGAGTTACATGCTTTTTAAAAATTAAATTGTTTTATGTTATTACAACATATATATGTAAATATAGGCAATTTAAAAATAACATCTGTAACAGTAAAATAATTTGGAAGTATGGTAACTGCTATATTTTAGGCTTATCTAAAGACTTCGCTGTCTTTATGTAAAAAGGTAATTTTTAAGAAGGACTGCTGTTTGATGGGCGGTGAGGATGTACAGAAAGGGGAACCCTCTTACACCGTTGGTGGGAATGCAAGTGGTGCAGCCACTCTGGAAAACAGTATGGAGGTTCCTCAAAAAGTTGAAAATAGAGCTACCCCATGACCCAGCAATTGGCACTACTGAGTATTTACCCCAAAGATACAAATGTGATTTGAAGGGGCACCTGCACGCCAGTGTGTATAACAGCAGTGTCCACAATAATTGAACTATGGAAAGAGCCCAAATGTCCATCAACAGCTGAATGGATAAAGAAGATGTGGTATATGTATACAATGGAATACCACTCAGCCATCAGAAAATGAAATCTTGACATTTACAACACTGTGGATGGAACTAGAGGGTATTATGCTAAGTGAAATAAGCCAAACAGGGAGAGCCAGTTACCATATGATCTCACTGATATATGGAATTGAAGAAACAAAACAGTCATAGGGGAAGAGAGGAAAAAATAAAATAAGATGAAACCAGAGTGGGAGACACACCATAAGAGACTTAATCATAGGAAACAAACCGAGGATTGCTAAAGGGGAGGAGGTTGGAGGGATGGGGTAACTGGATGATGGACATCAAGAAGGGCATGTGATTTAATGAGCACTAGGTATCATATAAG
The DNA here is from genome assembly GCF_022355385.1 of Mustela nigripes. NCBI lineage: Eukaryota > Metazoa > Chordata > Mammalia > Carnivora > Mustelidae > Mustela > Mustela nigripes. The sequence continues at coordinate 27,265,300 of NC_081562.1, forward strand.
ACTGATAAATCACAGACCTGTACCTCTGAAACCAATATTATATTATATGTTAATTAATTTAATTTAAAAAATAAAAAAATAAATAAAAAGGACTCTATTAGAAAAATCTAAGGATGTACCAATAGTGGTATTAGATGTTAAATAATTTAATTTTAAAAATATAAAAAAATAAAAAGGACTTCATTAGTAAAATCTAAGGATTTTTGAAAATGTAAGCAATTTTACTGTTGGTTGTCAGGCAGTATCGACTTTAGCTTTATATATTGGTCAACTTCCCAAGACTACCAGAATGTCTAATGATTAAAATTAGGAGATTTTAGCTCAAAGTAAACTTAATAACCTAAACATATATGGAAACCTTGTTCTTGACAGTACTATTTGATTAAAGTATCATGTTTATTAAAATGAAGGATGTAGGAAAAGGATAATTTTTATGTAGCATTAAGGTATGAGTTCTCTAAGGTAAATGGAACATCTCCCAGATGGTCCAGCTAGTTGTCTCTCTTTCTTTCTCTTTTTGTCATGGTGAAATACAAACATAATAAAAATAGCTGTTAGTTTAAAGAATATTGACCTAAGAGATCTAAATCCTGTTTGGTTTTTTTGTTTAATTTAAAGTACATTATTGAAAAATTGTTGATAATCACAGGATATTTATATATAATATGTATAAATATAGTATGTCTATATGTTACCATAAGCTGTTATAGGGAAGGCTTTAAGAAGGAGGTAAAATTTGAACAGGTTCTCAAGGTTATATTTGAATATATAGAGAGTCCTAAGAAAGGTTATTTAACTCTGGCACATTTGAGAAAAGGTGCTGCAGTGGAGATGAGCAGAGCCAGGAGGCTAGCATGCTGTTGTGGGTTTGGAGGTTAAGTTAAAAAAGACTGGGATCAAATCATGAAGTATCTTAGATGCCTAACAAGGATGATTGAACTTTATATTTGGGATGGGGGTGGAAACGCAAAGTACAAGCAAAGGAATAAAATGAAGAAATGGACAGCTTAACCTGAAAGAGGTTTATAGACAGCTTGGATTGGTTCTGGGTAAATTAGCTAGGGAGATTAATTAAGAGGCTATCTCCCTTTCTCCATAAATTCCATTAATCAAGGTGTTAATTGATTAGACTGGGCTTAAAATTCAAGAAGATGGAGCAGAAAAGATGAATGAGGGAGACTGGGTGAAACCAGAGGACTGAATACAGATAGGCCACAAGGGAATTGAAGGAACCAGTGGTAATTAATGATTTGACAAAGAAATAGGAAACTTGGGTCAAAGGATTTTCCTAGTGCTGAGTTGTTACAAGAAAAAAATACCATCTGATGTTTAGAAAGTCTTAACTTGCTGTACTCTCTAAGTAGCTTTATATTATTGGTATTTTTTTCTTTGTAACGTTATTGAAAGTCAGGGAAGGTCTGTAGAAGAGTTTGGACTTTATCCTAAAGGCAGTAGGGACCACAGAATAGCTATGCTTGGATCTGTAGGTTAGGCCAGTGACTGGTGGAGGATAAGGAATGCATTGTGGAGCAGCAGGGCTGAGTGTGGAGAGTGGAGAGAACACTAGGCAGAGTCCATGTACACGTGATGGTGGCCTGGGCAGTAACAGTATGGAGGAGAATGTGGATGAATTAGAAGGATGTTCAGCTGATCAAGGAGATGAAGCTTAAGGATTGATTGCATAAGTCCTATAGAAATCACTGTTTCTGTTTTTGTTTTTTTCAGGCAGATATCTTATTTACCCCAAAGCATGACATGGTGACAGGACTTAGATCTCTTAGGTCAATATTCTTTAAACTAACAGCTATTTTTATTATGTTTGAAAATTACATCAGCTACTAATAATTTTATATGTTGAAAGAAAAATTCATATGTTTGGACAAGAAGAGAAAGGCATAGGGATAAGGCTGCTGAGGAGTTTCTCAACTGTTAAGAGGCATGGATAGATCCTCTATTCCAAAGCATCGTTTTGCAGATGAGACTGAGGTCTGGTGTGGTTTGTGACAGTCCTAGAGCTGCCCAGTAACAGAACCATGATTAAATCTCAGTTCTTCTGATTCATAGCCCTTTACTCTTTTATCATTATTTCACCAGGATTTTTAAATATAAAATAGAATATTGCTTAATTCTATTATTCATGCTTCCCAAAGTATCTGAATTACGTAGGAAGTTTAAAAAAAATATTCCTAGAGAACTTCAAATGATACTTATGGACCAGAATAAGAGATGGTTATTAGCTTTTCTTTCTCTCTTTCTCTCTTTCTTTCTCTCTTTCTTTCTTTCTTTCTTTCTTTCTTTCTTTCTTTCTTTCTTTCTTTCTTTCTTTCTTTCTTTCTTTCTTTCTTTCTGCGTCAAGAATGTTTTAGGATCTTATTGCATAGAAATGAGAAGGGAGAGGTTGAGAACTTTGTAACATGACACCTACCTGAGTCTAGACTGCCATCTGTGGGTTGATTGTGTACTTCAAGACACCAGTGGAGTGGAAGACAGGCTGCCTGATCTATGCCTTTAGCCCCATCTGCTGGATTGTTTGTGAAATACTGATGTTTGTTGACGATATTTCAAATTAATTGGCTATGCTGTATGCTAGTCTTTACTGTTGAAGGAAGGTAGAAGTGGAATTTAAATTTTGTGAAGCAAAAATTCTAGGATAATAAGTTTAGAGTTAAATATAAACCTTTAGCCTTTACCATTCTTATGTCATTTAATCAGGGATCAAGAAGAAGTAATAAAATTTTAAGTTTTATTTTGAAAGAAGAAAGGAAAAATTGTTGGGCAGACAAGAACAGTAGCTACCACAGAACACTGCAGAAATTCCTTTCAGCTACACTACTGTGATTGTGGTATTCAGGGTCAAGGTTGGTAGGTGATCTACTCAGGGATTTGTGGGAGTAAGTGGCTTAATGATAGGTCCACAAAACTATTCAGTGGGAGGGGGAGTTCCCTAAGGGAAGAGATGCTGAACAGATGAAAATAATGTGGCCTTCAACAAGAAAGATAAATGCATGGCAGTGTTATCACTGAATGGCAGAGATGAATATTCAGAGACAAGACAGAGCAACATGTCTCGGCATCTTCTGAAAAGAATAGTGAAAATTTTTAGCTTGATCTTAAACATTTAGTCACTGGGTTTTGGGGCATTTAAAATTTTATTGGATGTTATTTATACCATGGGCACTTTGGAATTCTTTTGGGTAAAGATTGTTAACTACAAGCTCTAGCGAGCCTCAAGCCTTGGTATTCTTTAGTGTTAGATCAGGACCTCTGTTGACTGACAATTGCTATAAACTGTAGGGGCTAGGCTTTGTCAGATTTTGTTATTTTTACTTGAAATCCCTTTGTGATGCTTATGCCAGTTCCCACATGTACCATGGAGCCTTCTGTAAACACATTCTAGATAGAGTTCATTGTTTTTCTGTTCATTTGATTCATGGCAAATGCTCTCCTAGCACATACAGCTTCCATTTTACATACTGGTTCTGGTTTTCAGGCTACAGAGTGAAATTCTTTAAGTTAAGCACTATCTTTTACCTCCCTGTCTACCTTAGGAGTACACTCAATTAATGGTTAGCTACTTGGTTAGTGAAGGACTCATGACTTTAAGATTTTTGAAAAAGGAGCCTGAGAGTTTTTAGTGTTCACTAGAAGCCATTGGAAATCGAAATTTCATTTATATCAGAAAGACTTCTGAACTGGATTTATTTGTAAGGAATAAACTTTCTCTTTCAGGAAGCTTGAGAACTCCTTAAATAAGGTCTTCATTTTAAAAATTTTCATCTATTTTTTTTTTTCATTGAATGCTTACTATAGCTGAGCCTTGCCCGCAGGGATCTTTGCTAGATTATATCTTCTGCCTCCTGTTCAAAGGAACTGTATCTCCAGAATAAGAAAGATGAACTTCTTCCAGATGGTGGGAGAGCATCTTAGAGTTACTTTTCTTCTCTGCTGCTATTTTGTAGTTGCAACTGAGAGTGTCAATATTCCTGCCATTTTCTGTTACCATATCTACCACCTGTTGCCATATCTATCCCAAAATGAAACCTAATAGGTCAAAAAGTTTTCCCTTTTCACTAGCTTTGTCTTCACAAAATATTTGGACTTTAGAACAGTCAGTAACTATGGGCAGTGTTGATCAACAACACTACTTCTACCACGTAGATGGGAAGTTAAGAGGCTGGGCTAATATCTTTGTCAGAAATAGAGCCCCAGATGTCTGGTAGAGTTTATTCTTTTGATTCACTTGATCAGGTTAGCAGATGTGAAATGGTTTTTTTCACTTCATGACAAAAATCCTTTCTGTTTACTAAAATTTCAGCATGTCACGGGACATCGTAGGTCCTGTAAGACATATATATATGTAATGTAGCATTTAACTACATCTCCTTTTAAATTGCTTTTTTTCATGTCTCCCCATATCTTCTAATTATATATACACACATACACATAAATATAAATACACATAAACATTTATATACATATATATTTTTTTTTTCTGAGTGTGTTTAATACAATCCCTTCTTGTATAATATTCCTTAATACCACTTAGCCAGTAATACTTACAGACGATTTCTAAAGGTTTTGGAATTGCTTCAGTTTTATTAAATATTTTACATTAAACTGTTCTCCATAGGCAGGAGAGTTAAGAGAGTTGTCTAGTGTTCTTTCTTTTTTTTTTACCTGATGTTACTGAAAGGCATAACAAGCTATCTTGTTATAGTATATTGCTTTCTACTGTGCTTATGCTAACTGTTGTTTCTGTTGAAATTTGCTAAAATCAAAAAAGGACATATAATAATTTGGGGAAATTGTTTTTATAAGTCTGTAGAAGAGAAGCTTTCTCTAGCACAGGAGGACTTGATTTCAAACAGAAATCAAATTGGACACCAAAATAAATTGATTCAAGAACTTAAAACTGCCAAGGCTACATTGGAGCAGGAATCAGCAAAGAAAGAACAGCAGTTGAAGGAGCAGTGTAAAACACTACAAGATGTCCAGAAAGAAAAGGTATTTCATTTTCTGACTAAATCTAGAATCTGAGAGTTACAACGGCTTTAGAAATTATCTAGTCAAATCTCTTACCTGATACAGGCATCACCTTTATCTTCAGCAGCAGCTCTCCTTAGATGGATTTCTGGTGTCTGATAAAATACTTGTGATAATTGGATTTTTGATGCTATGAAGTACTCTTAATAGCTCCTTTATCATTTCTACTCATTTTTCTTTTTGCTCTTTTTGGTTTTACAAATCTTTTTCATACCATAGACCTCTGGTTATTTAAAAACAGGTGTTATAGCTCCACAACTATCTTATATAACATTTTCTAGTGTGTGAAAGAGAGAAAAAGGTCTAGAAGTAATTCTTAGCTTATAATTCTTAGAATTCAGAGCCAGGTCTTTCTAAGGGAAGTTAGAGTATATTTTACATAAATGGTGCTAAATTATAGAGTTGAAAGCCATCTGTTATATGACCAATACATTTAAAAGTTAGTTAAAGTACCATATGAAAGAGAAATTTGGATTCTAGGAAGCATTTTATTTCTGGCTTCATAGTTGAAATCACATTATTTCTATTAGCTGATAGGATATCATTCTGAAGTTTACAATTCCAGAAGTTCATTGGGTATCTTAATTGTGCAATTCAAAGTCTCTTTAATTTAAAAAATTGGCGGATGTTTTTGTTGGGGTGGGAGTTTGGAGCTGACATGATATTCGTGATTTGTGCCTCAAGTTTAGAAAATTTTGAGACAACTATAGCATATAGGCCTTTAGTTGTAAGGGCTTTGGAACAGTCAGACTTTGTTGTAGTTTTGACTGTATCGCTAAAGGCTTTTATTTAACTTCTCTGAACCTTTGTTCCTTTATTATCAAATGAGGATTAAAAAGAGCTATTTAGTATAAATATCAAATTAGATAATATGTAATATCACTACCTAGGTGCCTTAAATAAAGATATTTCTGGTAATAGTAATAATAACAGCATTAAAGAATGGTAGTTTTGGCTAAATTTTATAGTGTTCTTACTTTGGCCAGACACTATTCATTTTATGGTATTAACATTAACTATTTAATGCTTATAAAGATCTTACTGTTGTTCACATTGTATAAATAATGACAAAGAGGCAAGTGAAGGTAAGTAGTTTGCTCAAGTTAACTTAGGTAAAAAGGGGCAGAAACAGTGTCATAAATAGTTGTAGTTATTTTATTACATTGATTTTCAGTTAAGTATTTTAAAATTACTTTTTAATAAATTCTTTTTCTACAGTCACTGAAAGAGAAAGAACTAGTAAATGAAAAATCTAAATTGGCAGAGATAGAGGAAATTAAGTGTAGACAGGAAAAAGAAATTGTGAAATTGAGTGAAGAACTCAAGTCCCACAAGCAAGAAAGCATAAAGGTATGTTAAAATAATCATTGTTCTTCCCTCTGTACTGTATTATTGTCATTTAAATAAAAAAATACATATATTATTGGAAACCTGCTATGTGCCAGATGTGTTGTTTCGTCATTTTGACAAATGCTTTCACTATTGTGCTGCATAGTGTCTATATACATATATTGAAACTATGTTACTTATGTTTTCAGCTTTTTGAATAAAGCAAAGTAACTCTAAAAGTTTAGATTTGTTGAGATGATAATCAAGAGAGCTATTGATTTAGGGGTACCTGGGTGGCTTAGTTGGTTAAGTGACCTACTCTTGATTTCAGCTCAGGTCTTGATCTCAGGGTTGTGAATTCAAGCCCTCTGTTGGCTCCATACTGGGTTGTAGAGTCTAATTAAATAAATAATTTTTTTAAAAAGTTGGGGGGGACCTGGGTGGCTCAGTTGGTTAAGCATCCCACTCAAGCTTAGGTCTTGATCTTAGGGTCATGGGTTTGGGCCCCACCTTGTGTTCTATGCTGGGCATGGAGCCTACTTCAAAAAATAAAAAAGAAGAGCTATTGATTTAGAAAATGATGTTTATAGATAGTAAGCTAAAAAACAGAGTCTAAAACTCAGATTTTTATGGGATTGTGTTTTTTCAATTGTTTTTCTTTCCTAAAATTTTTGATAATCTGTTCTGAACATTTTTCCTGTCATAAGAATAATAGGGGATCAGTTGACAAAACCAATTGTCTATAATTTGCTTTGTAAAAAATTATTAAATTTCTTAGAAAAAGGTTAAATTCTCTCTTGACTGCTCTCACTACCTTTTATGTCTACCAATATACTTACCATTTTGGTTTTTAATTAATTATCTCTTTATATCATTATATTCTTATATACTGTGACTTCCGTAAAGCAGGTAATGTATATAATTCATCTCTATATGTCTTCTTAAAAACTAACACAATGTGTGATGCCTAAGCAGTGACCAGTGAATGCTGACTAAGTGAAGAAAGGGAAAATAGGGGCTAGGAGTTTTTCCATAATTGAATTAAAATATGCATGTAAAGTTATTACTTGGATCTAAATGGTTATTGAGCAGGAAGTAAATAATCTTTCCTCTTTTAAACCAATTGTTTAAAATAGTGAACTTTAAGGATCTCCTAAGAGGAGAGGTTAAAACTCATATTGTATGTATTGTTATGATAACTTGTCTAACCGCTACATATGGAAACATTTACTGTAAAGGATGATTTATTTTTGGCCTTTTTCAATAGGAGGTAACAAATCTCAAGGATGCCAAGCAGCTTTTGATTCAGCAGAAATTAGAGCTTCAAGGGAAAGTAGATTCCTTGAAGGCAACCCTTGAGCAGGAGAAGAGAAACCAGCAAATGCTAAAAGAACAGGTGAAAAAGGAGGAAGAGGAACTGAAGAAAGAATTTACTGAGAAGGAAGCTAAACTGGTCAGTAATTTTTTGGTGGGGAGTGTGTTTTGAGATTGATTTTATAAGTCAATCCAGTAACAGAGGATTTTTCTACTTAGAAGTTAGGATTTAAATGCTCTTACCTAGCATTTTAATTTTTGATTGAGAAAAGAGATCTGATTTGTTTAAAGAGCTGGCATGTATTTGGAAATATTTTAGTCTGTAATTACATTTTGGTTTATATAAATAAAAATTCAATAAAACTTAATTCAAAAAAATGAAAACCTTTCAGTGCCAGAAAAACAAACAAATCCACAATTGTGTAGGTTGAGGTAAATGGCATGGATTGCTAATGATGTTAAACTCATTTGTTTAGTCCAAGTGAATGTTGATAAGGGAGAACGGAAACTTCAGTTTGGAATTTTGATGACCAAAGTCTACTTTTCCTTCCCTAAATTGTGCATGCCAAAATGGGAAGCATCTGGCTTTCCTCTATTGAATTAAGTCCAGATAACTTGAATGCTGAATGTTTTAGTTGAAGGTTTGAATTTCAAGTTCACACAGTGATCTGAAGGGTTTGTATTTTTTTGTTTGTTTTTTTTTGTTTTTGTTTTGTTTTGTTCGGTTTTTGGCAGGTTGGTAGACAAAAAGATGTATGTGGAATTTGAGATGGATAATGCCAGCTTTGCATCCAGGGCCTTTGCTATCCTTAACTATGTGTTCTTCCTCTGTGCTAGTGAGAAAAGGAAAATATCTCAAATTGCTTTATGTTCACTGGTGTTATAAGAAGCTTGCTGACCATCATTTCAGCATAATGGCCTTGAGCCACTTCAGATTACACAGATGTTTTTGGAATTAGTTTCATTAGTGTAAAATGAAATACATTCTCCTGCCTTCTTTCCTGAAGAAGTAATATTATTTATGTTGCCAATATTTTAAATTCAATAGCTAATTAAATTTATTTTGCATTACTTTTGTAATAGGTTTTTTTCTCACTGTTCTTCCTTTTTCAGCATTCTGAAATAAAAGAAAAAGAAATAGGAATGAAGAAGCATGAAGAAAATGAAGCTAAACTTACCATGCAGATTACAGCATTAAATGAAAACTTAGGCACTGTAAAGAAAGAGTGGCAGTCCAGTCAACGGAGAGTCAGTGAGCTCGAGAAACAGACGGACGACTTACGGGGTGAAATTGCAGTGTTAGAAGCTACAGTTCAGAATAATCAGGATGAAAGGAGAGCACTACTAGAAAGGTGATTGATGTCTAGTCAAATTAGTTTATTTCCATTCTAAGTGACGAAAAGATGGTCTTTTTCCACATTTTAAAAAATACAAGTCTTGAGAAAAATGCATGGGTCCTGTAGGTATTTATGTAGCCATTTAAAAACTAACCCTTAAAGCAATCAGATAGTTGAAATTCATGTATTATATTTGAAGTTACTGAAGTAGTTTATTATGTATGTTCTAGAAGGATCTTTATCATTAAAAAATTTAATAGTCTCTTTGCCATCTATTCTAGATGCCTTAAAGGAGAAGGTGAAATAGAAAAGCTTCAAACCAAAGTCCTTGAATTGCAAAGAAAGCTGGATAATACCACTGCAGCAGTGCAGGAGCTGGGCAGAGAAAATCAGTCCCTTCAAGTAAGTCATCTGGTAATGTGAGGCTGTTTTTCAGTATAGAATTAACTCTTAGGGAAAGCACATTTTCAGTCTTTAAAAGAAATCTCCGATATTTAGTAAATACTTTTGAATGGTTACTTTCTTTGTAGCAGTATTGTTTGTGTTATGGATAATTAAATAAAAGGGATAAAGAATTTGTCTGAGAGAACCCTGGGATTAGTGAGAAAGCCTTGTCATTCCTGAATTGTCAGTACTGGGAAAATTCAGAAACATCAAGGAATAGTTGAGTCACTATTTGATAAAGAAGTGATGGGCTTGGTGCCCAGAAAGGATTGATCATTAAGGTTAGAATGGATGGGAAATCACTAAGGATTAGAAATTACCAGTGCCTTTGAGGACTAAAATTTGATTTACTTTATTTTTTTTTTTGTTATTCAGACTTATGAATTTAACAACTTTTGACAATGGAAAATGACCAAAGTATTTTGGATATTTAAAATTTTATCCCATGGTGCCTATAAGTCAAAATTTTATAAAGTTGGGCACCAGGGGCACCTGGGTGGCTCAGTGGGTTAAAGCCTTTGCCTTCGGCTCAGATCATGATCCCAGGGTCCGGTGATCAAGCCCCGCATCCCGCTCTCTGCTCAGCAGGGAGCCTGCTTCCTTTCCTCTCTCTCTGCCTGCCTGTGATTTCTGTCTGTCAAAATAAATAAAATCTTTAAAAAAAAAAAAAAAAGTTGGGCACCAAATTAGAAATTATGCATCATTCTTCAAAATGTTGAATGTTATATGTACAGGCACTTGTTTTTGTTTGTTTGTTTTTTTTAATAGATCAAACACACACAAGCATTAAATAGGAAATGGGCTGAAGACAACGAAGTACAAAACTGTATGGCCTGTGGGAAAGGCTTTTCAGTAACAGTGAGACGGGTAAATTATTTTATTCATATTGCTATGGTTCTGAATTTTATTTCTCAATATCAATTAATGTTTTAACCATCAGCATAATCTTGCATTTGATGGATTAAAAACATTTTCTATTTGTTGATTAACTTTACAGCTATATAGAATCATTAAATTTTATGCAGTATAGTTTCTGATCAGCATATGTGTTTCAATTTTAGTTTTAAATTTAGTCATTGCCTCTCTATTGACTTATTCTCTGGAATAATCATTTTCTGAACCAGTGGGCCAGGATTAAACTCATATGTTTTAGTCATCATTGGGTTCTTTTAAAGAAAAAGAAGAGATTAAAAAACCTTTTTTTCTAAATAATACCATGTTATGTTTCAGGTTTATATTCTTATTGATGAAATTATGCCTAAAACACTTGGCAAATAGGAATGGTTTTTACCTGGTAGGATGAGATGCTTTATTATCACTTTTTAGATGCCTCTTAAGGTTCTTTTGAGAATTCCATGATAAATGCCATATAAAATGTTTAGCATAGTATCTGGTAAATAGGAAACATTCAGATTAACTAAGGGATTAAATTGACATACTGAAATGGTATATTATTAAATAATACACTAATCACTTGAAAATTAATATACCTTCACAGTACAGTCTGTAGTAGTCTTGTAGTCTCATAATGCTTTTGGTATAGTTTCTATGCTTGAAATTGTTTAATTTTTGTCATTTACAGCATCACTGCAGACAATGTGGAAATATCTTCTGTGCTGAGTGTTCAGCCAAAAATGCCTTAACTCCTTCTTCCAAGAAGCCTGTTCGTGTCTGTGATGCATGTTTCAATGACTTGCAAGGATAATGGGTTATCACAATGTCAGAGTAGTATTACACTAACATTAGATTTTTAATAAATGCACTTAATAGAGGTCTTGGACTACTATTTGATTTGGACAGTGGTTGCAATATTAGACCAAATTAGAATTCATATATTTTGGAATGTTATCAATATCAAGTAAAACTCTTCTATTTTTGTGAGACTTGGGCTCATCTTTCATTACTTTTTTCCATTTAACCCCTGGAACAGCTTTCATGCCAAGTTTAGAATTAGCCAATGAAATGTAAATAAACTTTGGACAGAAAATAGCAATGTATTTTTTTAAATATAATTTCATTGTTCACAAGTGACATGAATACAGTTCCATAGCTTACTTCTTCCTCCCAAATTTAGGATACAAAATATATATGTTGCACAATAGCACATTAATTATATTAAATACTCATTGTGAAGTCATGCACAGAACTATAAAACGTTTTTTTTTCTTATATATAGTTCATAGCTCAGTTGCATTATTATGTTATAAATTTACTACTCAAGTACAGTTTATGTTGAAATATGTATTAACCATGAATTTAAACATGGTTTTTGTTTTAACAATATTGATTAAATTCTCTTGGGTAGATTTTATGAAAACCTCTGTAAAATCAGTTTGCTTACTTTATGGTTATCCTGGGGTGGGTTGTATTTTAAAGATTAGGGTTAATTTTTCTTTTTCTTTGTCTTTTTCTATCTAACTTTTAAACTCTCACATATTCTCAATTAGGAATCTAGAAAACCTCTCACCCTCACCCCCCAGTTGGAGGATGAATAATAGAAATTGTATAATGGTTCTATTCTCAGTTTCTTGTAAGAGGAAAGTTTTCTGAGATTAGCCTTTATATTATACCCTCATTATACCCTATATTATACCTTGTCTCTCCTGCATCTGGGGGAATCTGAGTTTGCTTTTTTAATGGATCTTTGTTTTCCTTTTATTTGGTTTAACCTTTCTAAGCATAGCTCAGCTTCACTATTGTTTTATAATTTTGCATCTTAAAGCCAGTAACTGATAACGCTCTGGTCTTATCTGCATAAACGAATACAAATGATAAGGAGATATTAAATATTCTACTTTATATTTTCTTCTTACCTAGTAGGGAAACAGTTTTGAAAGTTGTGAACTTGACTTTAATTTAAAATGATTCTGAATTTGGGGTTCTATATCAGCTGGCAAATCTTTTAATTTTGCAAAAATATTACTATGAAATTACTTCGAAATAACAGCTGGAGAGAAGAGTATCACCAAAAACAAATGTATGTGGGAATCCCAAAGTTATAATCAGAACTGAAGCAGAGTGGCTAATTAAGGATAATTAAAAGTTAGCTTATTTGTATGGTGAACAATGGAATTGAGTTTTAATTTATTATGGTCTTACTCATTTGGCAAATTGGAAAAAATCTGTAGAGAGGTCATTAATATTGACTTATTCTTTTTAGAAAAAAAAGTACGAAGTTATCCATTTGTGCAATGTAATCATTTGGTAATAATATCAGGGAAGGATGGGACTTAATATTTCATTTGCAATGGTTTACCATACATACTTGCTTTCAAATATCATGCTGAAATAAAGTTGTGTTTATGCTTTACCTGTAACATCTAAGAATTAAAAAGATTGTCATATAATTATTTAATTATTTTTTAAAAAGCCATTTAAATAAGTCTTGCTGTCAGTAGCTATTAATGACCCTGTTTGTGAGGCCCTCAGTTTGTATAAACATATATCCTTCAGCTTATATAAAGAAGAAATACAGTGACTCTTTATTAAAAATAATAATTGGATAATATAAATTGAGCTAAAATTATTTGAGCCTTTTTATGTACTTATAAATCCTTTCAAATAGTCTTAATTCTATACTCTAACACATTAGAAACAGTATGAAACTTAGGAACTTTCTGCTTTGGAAAAACAGATACTCATAGCACCATTTTTTGTTTTTGTTTTTGTTTTAAGATCATAAAACTTCATGAGGATTATAGGTTAAGTATTTGTTCATTTCGTCTCCTAATTGGGTGCACTGAAGGCCTTTTCCCTGTCTTGTCCCCCCACCTCTATATTCCCCCCAATTGTGGGGACAACAAATAAAATCGTATGTGTTTGAGTCATTTTCTAGTTTTCATCTAGCTAATCTCATTTCATAGGTCCTGAATAATTTACTACAGGCTACTCTACTAATAATTTTGGAAATGAAACCTTTTCTTTGTTGTTGTTTATTAACTTTCACTAATTTAAGATGTTTTAGAAACAAAGAATTTTCTTTTTCTTTTATTTAAAGTCATCTTTTGAGTTCTTATTGGCTCTACATTTTAGATGTTTGCTGGTACTATTTGTCAGTGAGTTAGAACTCGCATGTCTGAGCTTTTGGCTCTAACGCAGTCTTTTGGCATCACTTGTTAGTAAATTCCAAAACCCAGCACAGAAATGTGAATTAAAATCAAGTTTTGCTGGGTTCGTGTACAATAAACTATACCTACAGATTTTCTTTAATAGAAAGAAGAGACAGCTGCTGGTATAGGATTAGTTCATTTTGAAGAAAAAAGAGGGAAACAAACACAAAGACCTCAATGCAGTGTACAAATAACATTTTGTTCAACTACCTCTTAATGTGGAATTAGCTAGTTTAATAGTTTCCTCACCGTAATGTTAAATAGTAACTGCCAAATTTGTTAGTTTCCCATCTCTCTTAGAAAGGCTTTAAGATTATTTTATAGTTTTGAGAACTTTGAAGCCACTTTTTTTTAACTTTGCATTTGCATAAAAATGTTTAGCTTTTAAGTGGACAGCAAATTATGATCATATATTTTGATATTCATGACCTATTTGACTATAGCAATTTTTTTTAATGCACTTTGGCTATTAAACCATGGATGATTTGATCCGTAAGATTTAAATGTGCCATCAATTTAGTATTCCTAGACATGAGCTTGATGAATGGTATTCTGTAATTATAATGTGCCACACATTATGGTGTCTTAATTGCCCTTTGCCTGAATTTTAATGATCAATTTGTTATTGTTGCAGATGTGAATATTGTGCATAAACTTACTAAATTTATGTAAAATTGTATAAAGTAGAATTGGAAATTGCTAAGTTCTTTCTGTGTAGAAGTAATGAATTTATTGTAACATGATGCAGTTATATATATGACAATGTGTACTTCCTTGAACTGGATCATATATTCATAGTTTCTATAGAAACTTGTGCATGAATATTTTCTCATTTAGGTTTTTAATTCATTATTTGTATTGTGTTTCCTACTTGTGATCATGTAGTTGTGCCTTATTTTTGTGAGAGAGTTTAGCTCAGTAAATACTGTAATTTCTAAACTCAGTGAGTGGAAGGTTATTGATTATAAATGTAACTGATAAATTACACAACAGCATTTAAATCTGTATAGAGAACAATGGAAGGATCCTTATTGAATTGTTGCTTTTGTTTTTTTTAATTTGTTAAAGATGATATTAAAAAACCTTTTCTTTCTAGTACCTGTATTCTGTGACTGTAAATTATTTTGCCTATTTAAAAAAGAGTACAAAATGATAACCATTTTGTATATATTTACAGAATGTTAGAACTTTCTGCTTGGATGGAGACGGGATAAGCTTTGATGTTTAACGTAAAGTAGTAAGTTCATAACTTGAAGAGAAATTACTAAAGCCATTTTGCTTAGGACATTCTGTTTTTATTCCATTCATTATTGTGGAAAATTAATAAGCTACAAAGAAATGTTAAACAATATTGAAGTAATTCCTTTTTTCATTGTTTATCTAAGTTTGCACCCAGGTGACCATTTAAAGAGTCTTTTCTAAGGGCTCAGTAAGCCATCATTTTTTACTGTGTTTTTCCTGGGAACCAAAGTTCCCGAAGTGTTTTTTCATTTTACTCTAATGTGTGCTTACCTTTAAAGAGTTTAATATGGATGTTCTTAAGGACTTATTGGATTATATATTAGATATGTTCTTTTATGAGATTTATAGAATTTCAGTTTAAATATATAGAGTATTCTTTTTTTTTTTTAAGATTTTATTTATTTATTTGACAGAGATCACAAGTAGGCAGAGAGGCAGGCAGAGAGAGAGGAGGAAGCAGGCTCCCCGCGGAGCAGAGAGCCTGATGTGGGGCTTGATCCCAGGACCCTGGGATCATGACCTGAGCCAAAAGGAAGAGGCTTTAACCCACTGAGCCACCCGGGCACCCCTATATAGTGTATTCTTTTAAAAATTCTATTGTGGTAAGAATGCCTAACGTAAGATCTACCCTCTTTGACAGCTTTTTCTGTGTATAGTACAGCAGACCTCTAAAGCTTCCTCATCTCATTTAGCTGGAATTTTATACCATTGATTGGTAACTCCTCATTTCCCCCTCTATTGGAAACCACGTTCTACTCCGATTCTGTGAATTTGACTACTTTCGATACCTCATGTCAGTGGAATCACACAGTACTTGTCTTTCTGTGACTGACTTATTTCCCTTAGCATAATGTCCAAGGTTCATCTATATCATTGCAAGTTGCAGAATTTCCTTCTTTTTAAGTTTGAAACAGTATTCCATTGTATGTATGGACTACATTTTCTTTATCTGTTCATCCTCTGATGGACATTAAGGTTTCTTCCACTTCTTTGCTACCGTAAATAGTGCTGTGATGGACACAGGATTGTTAATATTTTTTTGTACATAGCATATTCTTAATCGGTTTTAAATCTTGATGCTAATTTACTTAGTCTTTCTCTCCCTCAAATGAGATTTCAGGGTAAAATTAGTTCTTTATACATATAAATATTTACTGGACTCATGGGACTTTAAAAAAAGAATCCTGAGAGATTGCCTAGTTCCAGTCCATTGCCCTCCTCTTGGCTTGGTTTATAAAAAATTCCTGCAAGAGGATTGTTATTTTTTTCTAAAAAATATATCTACTATTTTTTGGCCAAAAATTTCTAAGTCTTCTCTTACATAAATCTGTATTGTCTTCTCCTGGACATAATTGTTTTCAATCCCATCTGGGTGCCATCTCTAGGAGCTTACTTGAAGTCTAGTCCCTGTTCTCTGCTCGTTTTTTTCTTTTTTCTCATTTATTCTTAGACATTAACAGTAATTATTGTTTTCCAGATTTTCCTCTTATTTCTACCTGTTCTTGATAAATATCTGAGATTATTATACAGAGACTGTGACCTTCCTTTCTAACAGTGCTTGGTTCTTGTAGAAGAGCCTTTATGCTGTACTTGTCTGTCCTGCCTGTGTTTTTCCTCAGAATTAACTGTGCACATGACTTTTTCAGGCATTATCCTCTCTATCCTATCCTCCAACTTAAGGAGATCAGTTAATGTCTCACTTACCTTTAAGCCCAGATTGATTGATTTAGTACTTCCATTTTGGAAATTGCAAAAGTTACCAATCCTAAATTGAAATTTGTGGATTTCCTTTTGATATAATCTGACTATAAGAACTAGTTTTTTAAATGCAGTTAATAGTATATTCTACCATGACAATATAACAATTCAAATTGTCTTTCTTTGTAAAAATTCCAATGATGTTTCAAGTCCTTCCTGCCAAATAAACTGTACTGTGCTAACACATTGCACACGCGCATACACACACACACGCACACACCACTCAAAACCAGAAAGTGGTTTTATGACACATTCTTCCAAAAATGAGGTTCAGAGAAAGACTTTCTATTAAATCTTAACTATTTCTATGAAAATCTCCTATGTAAAACTGTTAACCAGTGAAACTGAAACAAATACTTTTTTTTTTTCTTAAAATAAGGAAATTTAGTCTTTAGGATTTTCTACTTCTAAGTTAGGTTATTTTAAAATATACCTAAGATAAGCAAACTGTTGGCAAATAAGAATTTAAAAACTATTAAATATAGACTTATTGCTCAATCTGTTAGAAGAGCAAAGTTTATATCTGAGTTAGAATTGCATGTGAGGTAGGACTCTAAAGCAGTAAGACTGATTTACAAACCATGTGGGAAATTTGTATTCATTATTGAAATACTCGAAGTGAGTAGAACTCACATTGAGCACAAGCAGGGGACATTGCTTTCCTCCTGACACTCCATCCCTTTACAAATTCTAATAGCACCATCCTTCACTCACATCTCTTGCAAGTCCTGCCAAGACATTATAAGGTAGTCTAGATAACACTATGTACCTGCCAAAAAATTCCTCAGAGTTCAAATTTGTTGCAGTCATTATTCCTCCCTAGTAAGGATTTTCTTGGCTCAAATTCTCAAATTCTGGACCTCCTTTAAAATACATATTTCCTTCTAGCTCATTACTAAATAAGTATTACAGAAGTTTGAATGAGGGACACCTGGGTGGCTCAGTGGATTAAGCCTCTGCCTACAGCTCAGGTCATGATCTCAGGGTTCTGGGATCGAGTCCCACATCGGGCTCTCTGCTCGGCAGGGAGCCTGCTTCCTCCTCTCTCTCTGCCTGCCTCTCTGCCTACTTGTGATCTCTGTCTGTCAAATAAATAAAATCTTAAAAAAAAAAGTTTGAAAGAGTATCTTAATCCCTAATGTCTAAAAAGATGCACCACTTGTTTTAGGTCCCTAAATGTCAGGATTCTGCAGGCAATGTAAATAAAGATATATTCTTGGTTTCCTGATTCTTGGTGAAGCAAGAGACCGCTGCTATTATTTGTGCCGTCCACATTTCCTCTTTAAAATATATATGGGGGGGGGGGCGGAGGGAGAATGTTGTCAATTTTTCACATATTTAGACTAATATTTTCCTTTTATTTATTGACTTGCTCTTTAAAACTGAAGACTAATGAAACATTGCATATTTCCCATTTTCTTTCTTAAATCCAATATATCATAAAATAGCTCTAATCATGCATGAAGGTGCAAATGGATTAAATGAGTATGGTGTAGAAGAAGTTGGGAAAACAGTTATGAGTAATCAAGGAACCATAATAGTCAATGATAACTAATTAGAAAAATGAGCACCGAGAATATAAATAGTTTGAAAGTTCAATTTCTTGAATTTCCATTTTGTATGGAAATAGTGGCGTACTTTGGCAAACAGACTGAGGAGGTGACCCAGGAAGTTGAGTTATTAAGAATAATGCAAATACTGCATTAGTTGTCAGGCTTTGTTGCTGCTATGATAAAAACCTTCCTGGAGAGAGACAAAAATGGAAACTGCTAAGATAGAGAAACCAGAGTCAGGCAACCACTTTCCCCCTCTATAGATGTATCAACACTGGCGTATTTTCCTTTCTTTTTTAAACTGGCATATTTCCAGAGGTGGTTCATTATTGCAGTAGCCCCTCATTTAAGCTGACATCACATCACTTGCATTTCAGGACTTTGAAAATTGATTGGAATACCTTAAAAGTCCATCATGCAATCCGAAAGCAGTTCTTTCACCCATTGTGTTTTATAAGCTGCAGAACTTAGAGGCAGCCCTTGAGCTTCTGGTCCAGGAGAAAACGAAGGGGGCTGTGTCAACTGTGAGAGTGTAAGGAAATGGACAACTCCTGAGATTTCTCAGCATGAGACGGACTTTATGTCCACATCCTTCCCCTCTTAACTTCCGCCTCTCAGAGCTGGTAAAGGAAATATACAAAATTTCCCATTTCCCATTACTTAAGAGGGTTGGAGTGAGATTCCCCCCCCCCCCCCTTATATCAAGTCTGAAGAATCTACCCTATAAAATCGAATAGATACTCTGATGTTTTCCATTTGGGCTTGTAATAAGAATGGTGCTATACACTGTCCATACCTGTTTTCATGTTGTACAAGGAAAGCATTTCTCGGCCGGAATGCTGGAAAGAGATTACAAAGACGAAATTCTCAGTACAAGAACCTAGAGTATTTGTTTGTTTTAATGAATGTGAGAGGTTTATGTAGATTACCAAAAACAACAACAACAAAAAGTCGATTCCAAGACCAAGACTTCACTGCTATGTCCAAATAGAGCCCACTTAAATATGAAAACCCTTTCTTCCTTACTTAAAGACTGGTGGGACTTGATGAAATGCAATTATGGCTTACCTGATGGAAAATGGGCACCTTGTAGAAGAAATTTAGCATGTTAGGTGGATAGTATGTATGTAAAATATAGACAATAAAACATGGAAAAGAATAACTATTGTTTCTCTGACTTCCACCGCTCCTTTTTAAAATGTTACTTTTGTATTTAAAGTGAAATCATAGCAAAACAAGGGTTATAAACAAATTAAGATGTAACAAAAATACCGAATCTGAGTGCTTCCCAACAGGCCAAATAATTGACTCAAAATTCAGCCTCTACCAAACCATGTGAAATGTGAAACAAAAAGAAGTGTTGGTGAGGTTTCTGCACTTGAAAAAAAGCAGTCTGTTCTGTCATTTCCTAGCTGGTCTTTTGAAGAAAAGACAGGAGATACTGGGAAAGCAGTTCTCCCCCCCTCCCCCACCTAAAATTTTATTTATCTCTTGGAGCGAGCACAGCAGGGGAGCAGCAGGCAGAGGGATTGGGAGAAGCAGGCTCCCCACTGAGCAGGGAGCCAGATGCGGGGCTCCATCCCAGGACCCTAGGATCATGACCTGAGCTGAAGCCAGAAGCTTAACGGACTGAGCCACCCAGGCACCTCCCGCCCCCTTTCTAAATGTAGCAGGAGCTTTTAAATGGAAAGCTTCTCCCTTGAATTATTAATACCACACAGGGAGTAAAATTCTGCAGCCTGTATAGTTAATCATATCTAGGAACAAACAGAGCCAAACCAGGCTCGGCTTCTGGTCACATCAGGTAGAACCTAAGGGTGGAGGAGGAGGCACAGACTCTTATTCCTGGCTGATCCTTATGCTGCTTGTCTGCTGTCATTATTTGTATTTGATTAAATGTATGGGTTTAAATCAGACTTATCGAGGTTGGGCCTCATTTCAGAATCAAACTGAATACAAGACTTTTATTTTCTTAACTGCAGGAGCCATTGTAGCATCACAGGTAATATCCATAGCAGTCTAAACCTCCTAATGCCTAAATTCTGCCACAATGGCGTCTGTTAAGGTCATGAAATTCTGTCCAGCTTTCTGCGATGAAAGGACTATTAAAATGACTTTCTGGAAAAAACCTCATGGGTTTGTTTTACTCCCTGATTTTTTTCCTTATAAATTCCCTGTAGCAAGTCAGGCTTTACAGACTAGGTTGTTGTTCTTGGCTGGATTTTGGAATTCATTTTCCTCAAAAACTGCAACTGTAGTTCTCAATTCTTCAAGGCATCCCTCATCTGTTTGATTTGTAATATGGGTACAAGGGACTTCATAAGCAAAAAGAACTGGTCAAGCTAGGCGTGTAAAATAAAACGAGGAGAGAAAATAATATGGTCAAGAATTGCCCTTTTTCTTGCCTGACATTCTAATACAAGAATTATAATAACTGACACCATTTATTAAGCCCTTACTTTGTACTGGGCACTGTGCTGTTTTTTCCTTTTTTTTTGGCGGGGGGGGAGGTTATCATTTAAACCACACAGCAACCGACTAAGTCCTCTAGTTCGTTCTTAGGAATGAGGAAACAGATTTCATTTTTCCAAGGTCACCCAGCTTGTAAATGATTCATCCAGGATTTGAAACAGGGTTGTCAATCACTCCAAAGCACTATCTCTTCTTTTTTCACCCTTTATTCTTTCCCATTCTATAGCTATTTTGGTTCATGCACTGTTAACCTCACCAATCAAAACAATTAGATGAGGAGAATGAGGGGGAAAAAAAAATGTGTATATAAAACAAGTTGGTAGTAACAAATCAGAAAATAACAAAAAATGGTGGCTGTATAGCTTTAAAAAAATAGTTTTTATTTAAAAAAAAAAAAAAGACTAGAGGAGAAAAAGCATGTATTTCCCAAGGTGATCCAGTGACGTGAGATCTCCCAGGAAGTCGCGTTCTTAAAGGTGACGGGGCCATCGCTAACCCGAGCCCGCAGCCCCAGCTGCTTCTGCTCTTCTGCTGTGGTTCTGGCTTCCTCCCCTCAAGTCCATTTATCATCTAACTATGGCCACTGTAGTGAGAGAAAAAAAATTCCTGCCCTAGGATAGCCTCTGCTAATGACGTTTCTCTCCCCATGAAAAAGTAAACTAAGCAAACAAAAGTGCATCCAAGCCTCACATATGAGTCTCTGCCTGTCTACACTGCTCTGCCATCCATTGAGCAGGGAGGAGGCTCCCACAGGGATAAGGCTGGGGGTGCACTCACAAGGCAACGGCTTTGCTCCCTTGAGATGCCCCTATTGAGGATTTCTCTAGAAACATCCTCTGGCTTAGGCACTCTTTGGTCTATAAAGACTGCAAGCAGTTCCAACCAGATACGCAGATACGCAGCCTTTCAGCCTGACCACGTCACATTTCAGCAAATCTTGGTGAAAGTGGAAAGAAAAGACAGAAGACAGAAGGCTCGGGTGCTGGATGCAGGTTTCCCCTTAGTGGAGCCCTTCTGTTCCTGGGGAGAGCTTGCTTCCGTTCATGAGTAACATGTGAAGTATTTTAATATATACCCTGGTCGTATAGTGTAACTATGTCAGTGTTTGCTATCATGATTTTTTGTGTGTATTCATTTACTCATTGTGTAATATTCCTCCACTGTGTTTACAGTGGTCCTGTGCTAGTCCTTGGAGCTCTGGGCTTGGCTGCTGGGTTGGGAATTGAGGGGCATAGGAAGTGCTCCCTGTTTTCCTGTTCCTGCCTTAGAGGAGGAAGGTGGTCTCCTAACCCCCAGTGCCCCCCCCCCCCGCCCCAACCGCTGATCAACTACTGTACACTAAGTACCCCCTCTTATTACTATTTGCAGCTCAGGAGTGAGTGAAGGACACAGTAAAACCAGGGTCTGAGCCTCCAAGTTTCTGAAAGTGAAGAAGAAAATAATGCAGTAAAAATAGGAAGTAAATACTTGTGCACATAACTAAAATGCATCCTTAACAAAACTGAGTTTTAAGAAACAGTTGCTTGAACTCCAGCTAACTCTTTTTTCTGGATTTTGAAAAGTATTCCCTCCAATTCATTATGATTTAAAGTGTTAAAGTACTTAGTATTTCTGATTTCCAAGTTCAGTTGTCTGAATTAATAATGGGTGATGTCCACAATGGGGAAACATTGAAGTCTTCATCACAGTGTTCATTTTCAGTGTTCTCTCTAGTACTATTATATGAATCAGAAAGGGGAGCCTCATTCTGGCCAGCTCTGTCCATGGAATCTAACACTAAGTCTAAATCAATTCCATGCCTATAATTTACAAATAACTGAATGATTTTAGATGCTGAATATAAGATGATCAATTTTTTTTTTAAGATTTTATTAATTTGACAGACAGAGATCACAAGGAGGCAGAAAGGCAGGCAGAGAGAGAGGAGGAAGCAGGCTCCCCGCTGAGCAGAGAGCCCGATGCGGGGCTCGATCCCAGGACTCTGGGATCATGACCTGAGCCGAAGGCAGAGGCTTTAACCCACTGAGCCACCCAGGCGCCCCAAGATGCTCAATGTTTTAAAAAAGTGTCAAAGATCATGATTTGCATGACATATCATGTGCCTCAAATAGCAAAGAGGAAACAAAATAGAAAGGAATTTAAAACAGATAACATTCCTTATTTTGGCATCAAGTTGTGAAACATGAAACCAGCATATTACCTGATAATATGGTTACTGTGGGCTGCCTTAATTCTCGTGCTCTGATTTGTGCTGCTATTTGAAGTGGACGCAAACTGTGTTGGTTGGCATCATGGTTTTTGAAGGGGGTGGTGATTTTCCAGAGCTTGACTTGTTCAGACACGCTTGTCTGGGTAGCTTAAAATAGGAGACCATCCAACTTTCAAAGCTGTGACTAAATATTCTGCAGCACCCATGCCCTTCCCACCCACTGATCAACTCTTCACAGATGGATTAATGGGTATCTCTTATTGCTTAAAGATCCTTAAATTCCTTAGCTCAACTAACCAACATGCCATCTAGCAGCTTCTGTTATTAAGAGACGTGAACTACCTAGTTCACGATCTGACGTCTGTGGAGGGCTGAGTCCTTGGGTAAAGAAGTGGAATGAAACAACATGAGCTCTCTCTGAGGACCTAAGACGCACCACAGCTCCTCCTCCCCGCTCTGAGGGCACGTGCCTGAGAGCCCTGGGGAGTCCCCCTCCTGCTACCACTCCCACATGTTACTCAGAGCACCCTGTGATGTGGGAGATGAGACAGAAAACCTTGACTGGACCACGAGAACCCATGGCTTGAGGTGTGGTAACAACCACCATGATGGAACCATTAATACTTAAGTAGTGGGGAAAATCCCTGTTCCCAGAAGAGATTTTGCGGCTTGAGTCTCCAGTTGGCTTATTTTGCCTGTGATGCCGGCTCTCCACAAGTTGTCTTCTGCCATTCTTGGTGGACACTGAGAGCTCAGGGCTCCTAAATCATCATTTCTCAGGAACCATGTGAACTTTTGAATTAGAGGAGGGGTGGAGATCACCTCAGCACATGACAGCAGACAGTTTAGAGAGCCCCCCATGCACTGGCTGCTTTGGCTGTGGTGGGCAATCTGGAAGCCAGGGATGCTCACCACAACACCAGTGACACTGTCATGGCTGGTGAACAAAGGCCAACATGGATGAAAGTAGTTTGGTTTCATTTGCTTGGACAAGTCAGGCCAAAAGTCCAGGCTTTTGACACCTCACAAATATACAGACTAAGTCATTCTAAGAATGTATACATTCTTCGACATCCTTAAGAAATGCAACTTGCAAGAAAAAAAAAAACGGAAATGTAACTTGCTTTTGGCTTTGTTTTTCAGTTCAGAGCTAGAGGACTATAAAAAGCCACATTTCCTAATGCCTCCATTTTTTAGAGGGTGAAATCCAATCTGATGTCTATCCATCCTTTATATTTTTAACACAATTTATTTAGGAATATTTCTAACCTTATTTCGCAGACTTACTTAGAAATAACAGCATTTTACCTTTTTGTTGCGCTCAGTTTTTATAACAAAGAGTAACAGATAAACATCTAGGAATCTGGTGCTTTCTGAGGGAAAAAAAGAAGGTGAAATGGGGGCTGGAAATAGTAAGCAGAAGGTGTTTTTCAAATCAAAGAATCCCTTAGAAAACAAGACAGGGTGGGTGTCAGGGCAAACCAGGCTTACGCCTTAGGAAGCTCCAATCACGTGCATCAGAAAACTGCATTACTGTTGAATTGATTTCTCCCAGAAGCAGAGACTCGATCGGAGCCCATGCTTTCAGCTTTAAAGACATGGTATTTGTGATGCATTTCATGTGGAGTTAAGATAGCTCAGATGGTGTTTGCAGAGGTTTCAGCGAAGCCTAGGACATCTATCAACTAATGAAACTTGCTTTATTTTTGCCTTTTGACTCATCTGGGGGGTCACTGGCAAAGATAGATGTGGCTAGAAAAAAGGCATGTTGTTATTGCTGTGAATGGAATTATGTCTCCCCTCCCCTGGCTTCCGCCAAGCTCCTGTGTTGAAACCCTAACCTCCAATGTGGCTATGTTAGGAGTGGGTGAGTAAGATTAAATGAAGGCACAAGAGTGGAGCCCTGATCTAGGAGGATTAGTGTCATCATTAGAGCATATGCAAGAGAGCCCTTTCTCTCTGCCACGTGGGGACACAGAAGGAGGCCGTCTGCAAGCTGAGAAGAGAGCCCTCACCAGAAAACCTCATCAGCAGGCAAGTTGGTTGCGGACTTCCAGCCTCCGGAACTGTGAAAAATAACATTCTGTTCTTTAAGTGGCCCAGTCTGTGGTATGTTTTCATGACAGCTCTAGCTGATTAAGAGAGCCATTAAAGTGAATTTTTTCCTGAGTTTTGCAATGTGTCTGTACATGTTTAAATATTCATCATGTAGCTTTATATTTATAAACTTTTCTGATATCACTTTTCGTGTTATTTAAGGCAAATGGGCTTTTATACTTCTCCCTAAGAAGGGGATAGTAGGAGGAGAGAAATGAAACAGTAGAATCAGGAATCCCCTCTCTATTCTACTCTATTCCTTAGACCTTAGACATAGATATGGTTAAATGGAAATGATTTCAAAGGAATAGGAAGCCTGTTCGGGGGCAGATGAGACGGAAGTTTAAAGTAAATACAAGAAAAATCAGAAAAATTGATTAATATTTTTCTAGAAGTTCTTTCTCATATGCAGGAAACTGTGTGGCTAAGATTAAGTCAATAGATAAAATAGTAAGGACTCATTTCTATTTCTTCCCCTCTTATAAGTTTAGAGGAAAGATTCTATATTTGCATGGCCAAGATACCACATATTTTATTCAATCTTGAATTGTCCTTAAAAAAATTTTTTTTAATTGCATTCCATTACTATTAGAAACTTTTTGCAAATCAGGCTGCAGCAAAGACTGCTTGCTGGTTGTCCCTTAAAACCCATTCCCCCCTCCTTTGTTGTAATGGAATTGCTGAGTTTTAGTGGTTCCGTGTCCACCTTCCAGCAAGTACTCTATCTTCCAGCTTCCCTTGTAGCTAAGTATGACCAAGTGACGAAATCTGACCAGTGGATAGGAACAAAAGTGTGCAGCTTCTGGGTCCTGTCCTTAGACAGCAGGGCTCTGATCTGTCCCCTCTTTGCTTTCCTACCTGCTTGCACGGAGATACACTGATTGGTGATTCATCTTGGACCATGCTGAAGAAGCAATTCCCCAGGGAAGGCAGAGCCAGTCTCCCACCCATGCTTCTGTGACAAGCACCCCGATTCTGCATGCTGAGTGAATGCACATCTGACAAGGCTTTCTGCTGAGAGATGGCCATGGGCGTGTTCATCTAGCTTCCACATGACCTATCATGCTCACACCTGAACCCTAAAACTGACCACCCAACTCACTCCCTTCGCCTGCACTGTTGCTCAACCAACCTTTCGGGCACATAGATGAGGGCACCCGAGGGTGTCTTCAACTCATTTCCTCTACCCATTTCAACAATCCTCAAGTCCTTCTGCCTTTGCCTTTGAAACACCTCTCACATTTATCTTTTTCTATTTATGTGAGTACCTAACATTTTAGGGTAGGTCAGTGCACCTCACAGTGCTGGGAAGGTGGTGGATAGAGGGAGGGGGAAAATCAAAATCTCTGATAATTCCAGCTGAGGGTCGATTTTGGAGGGAAAGGCAGTTTGCGTGAAGAGTTGTTTTATTTCACTACTTTGACTGGATTTTGTCCCCATGCATAACTATTTTTGAAGTGGGGACTAACATCAAAGAAAATTAAAATTGTCATCTTTTCAAATGGAAGTGGGCAGGGCGTGGCCTCCGGGTTAAGAACAGTTGAGAAGCCCAGGCCCAGGCTCGTCTCACCCACCTCACCCTGCTTCGCTGAGGAGCTTCCAGCTGGTCTCTCAACTTTGGTCCCCTTCCCTGCACCATTTTGTGCTTTGCTTCTGAGAACTCTTTCTTCAGCTGCATTTGAAACCTATCACATTGCTGTCTAAGAGCTCAATGACTTCTTGTTGCCAGCAGTTTCCTGGCTGGGTCCCTTGGCGTGGTTTCCAAGCCAGTGGCTCTGATTCTGGAAGCCTCCTTGGCTGAGGTGGCCTGGCATGGGTCTGGTCTCTGCCGTTTAACGTGCCAAGTGAACTTGAGCACGATCACCGAACCTCCCTGAGCCCCAGATTCCTCACCTATACAATGGGATTCAGAGTGACTTCTCTGCATAGTTTACTGAAAGGAGAAAACGCAGGAAGCAGCCCCTCAGGGTAAATGCTGGGCACGTCCATCCTTCCTTGTCAGCAGTTGCCACATGCGTGTTGGGTCCCAACCTGCTATCTTGCGCTAGACCTGCAATATGGCAGGTTCTTAGCAATGTGTGTTCAATAAGGCATTCTCGCCCGGCACTGCCCCATGGCACCACACTACCATGAATAGGCCACCCCATGTCCTGCACAGCTTCCCACATAGCAGGTGGCCCACTCAGAGTTTGTGCAGAGACGAGTGACTGACTGCAGATCTTATTTCAGCCCGTCTGACCATGACGGTATTTACTGGGCACTGACTGACTCAGTGCCGGCCATTCTTCAAGTAGCCATCCATCTGTCAGCTCACTGAATCCACACGACATAGGAAGGAAATGACAATGTGGCATGATTGTTGTGAGGGGCCTAAGGTCACACAGGCATTGCTGGCTGAGCTTGGAAGTGGGCCTGGCCGTCAGGAGGGGGTGGGGTGAGGAGAGGTTTGCCCTCCGAACCTCCGCACTACCAGAATTTACACTCTTGGGTGGCTTCTGCCTCCAAGCCTCTCTCCCTCTAGGCTCTTCATCTGAGAGGTTGTCCCTCCTGTCCTTGCAGGGATGTCCATCCTTTCTACCCCTCCCCCTTCAAGTTCACCTGTAGCCTCATGGACCACACAATGCCTTGTACAGGTTCTCCAGCTTCAGAGACTCTTTGCTTTTCTGGACTTACACTGCAGGTCTGCTCACCATGGCAGAGCTCCCCAGCTGGAGAGCAAGAAAGGATTTTGCAGAACTGTACGTTGTCGTCTCCAGTGGTGCCCATCTAGCACAATGTGTATTACATAACAGTGTCCCAAGCCACCGATGGGATGGTAGCCTGCCCACTGGAGGAGTAAAGCCATGATGACAACAGGGCAGGTCAGGTGTCTAGTCTACTCCAGACCATGTGCTAACTCTCCGTGTCTATCATTTAATTTGCTCAACAATCTTATAAGATAGACATGGTTATCTCACCTCACAGAGAGAAAATGGAGGATGTGTGGCTAGCTCCATAGAGTCTGGGTGAGTTCCTAGGAGGCTCTGAATCACAGATCGCTTTGCGTTGTTGGCGATGGAGAGGCAAATACGATTCCTCCCACACTGCCATTTGCAATGATCAGACAAGTTACAAGGTAGCAAAGATGTTGAGTTTTTAAAGGAAGCAGTAATTTACCTACAAGATTAATTAAAAAAATTTTTTTTTAAAAGAGTAATAAAAAAGTGTGTTTTTTTTTTTTTAATTTTCTTCAAGGAGAAGGGGTCTGTTGGTTAGTGACAAGATGTTTTCTGATGTGTGTTCATTAAAAATATGTTCCAAGCACTTGGAAAACAAGGGAGAAAATCACAGAGATACTGTTATGGATGGAAAGAGAACATACTCCAGTAGATGGGGCAATGCATTCTGTCTAGAAGGTTTGAGACATCTGAAAATGCTGGAAGACAGACATGGGAATGGGACAGAATGGAAAACCACTCAGAAGGGCCATCCCCGAGAATGGCTGAGGATGTCTGCCTCCCACATATAATGCCATGGGGATGAAGGCTTCACTTCTTGTTCATAAGACTAGATTTCTTATTCAAGTGGACAGTTGGGGACTTTCTAAGACGAGTGTGTTAATTTCCACCTAAATGCCAAAGTTCTGGAAAAGGACATAAGTCCTAATTGATCCTTTGTGTACTTCTGGAATGAAGACTACTTTATCACTACCCCATAGTGGAGGCCACATTATAATCTCCTATAGACGTCTACATTTTTTGGAAATTGTCAAGCCACTCCACTTTTCATTCAAGATCCCCTTGAATGAAAACAAGACACAATCAATAAAGTCTTTTTTTTTTTTAAGATTTTATTTATTTATTTGACAGAGAGAGAAATCACAAGTAGGCAGAGATGGAGGGGGCGGGAAGCAGGCTTCCTGCTGAGCAGAGAGCCCGATGTGGGGCTTGATCCCAGGACCCTGAAATTATGACTTAAGCCAAAGGCAAAGACTTGACCCACTGAGCCACCCAGGTGCCTCACAGTCAAAAAGCCTTAAATGCATGTGACATTACAGCATAAAATTTAACCAAGATCCATAGGAATTATTTAGAGATACTGACTGCCCTTGGAGCCAAACCGTATCTTATATTCATTTAACATACTGCTTGCTGTTTAGATGTCTTAGAAAAACTCATTTGAAATCAGCCTCTTGCAGAGAAAAACGAAGCTTAACTAATGTAACTCAGTAAGTTGGAAATGTATTGTGCATTTTTATTTCAAAAATACTAATAAAGCCTTCAGTAGCTTTATCATATCCCTGAACCATATAGCATTTAATTAGTGGGGGAACAAATCATATGAACAAGGACAAACATCTTGTTTTTCACTAATTGTAAAACCTACATCCACTTCATGATAAGAATGACTACTGTTTTTTGAGAAGAACTCATTTTCTCTTCTGAAGATTTGTATTAATTTTCTAACATTTAAAAATAACTCATTTCTATTAAGGTTTTGAAATAATTTTTGGGAATATGAAGGACAAGTCATAGACCCCTAGAATCACATGGTGGGTGGGATTCTTGAGAATTTGTCGTCTTTAAGCTCATAGGCTTATAGGAAGCCCACAGGAATGTCTTCCCTCAATGATAAGGATCCATATTTTATTGAGAAACCTCCGGAAGAAATGCTGTTTTCTTCTCACACACCTATCAAAATGAGTCATAATCTCCAAAATGACATTCAAAGCTTTGAAAAGTCTGTGTTTAATTAACTTTCTGTTTTGCTCATTAATAAGCTCAATTCTAGTTCCTTGGGTCATTTTAGAATTTGAACAACAACAACAAAAAATATATATATATCTGTGCAACTGATAATCAATTTGAGTGGTTCCCTTTGGATGTTTCTCAGAAAATCTTGGTTTATAGGCCTATGTCAAGGGTTTATTTGTAAATTCAAATAATTAAATTATTATACAGAGCTCCACGAATTAAGTCATCATAGGGCTTGCTTAGTTCCTAGTCCCAAATTTCAGTTCTTGAGATTGCAACGGGCATAATTCGACATTGGCCCTGGCTTTCAGTGACCTTAAAAAAAAGTGATGAATGGTAATTTATCCTCCGGAAAGTCTCCCTGTGGTGTTTACCCCCATTTGCTTTGTGCGTGGGTTCAGTATGGCTGTTAAAAACAAAGTGCCTTCAATCATCTGGGAAGTAGGTCTTTTCCTGCCGGAACTCACTTCTGAAGGCCTTGGAGACAGAGCCACGCCCTCACACACTTGCTGTTAGAGTTCTCATAAGGTCGGCCAGGAAGTGACTGGAGCCCATTGTTTTGTGTGTTTGATTTGCACTGCACTCAAACTCGAACCCAGGTTTCTGAGAGCCGTGACCTCATGTTAACAGACTTACCTTCCAGGGTGGAAGCCCCAGTGGTTCCCAGCAGCCACAGGACCCCCGCCTCCCATCTCTACTAGACCAGAGCCCTGGGTCACCTACCTCAGGGACTTACTGAGTGACGTCACCTGTTCCTTGATGGGTGGATCATGATTTCCTCTGCAGAGTCTTTACTCTGTTTCCAGACATTCTTCAGTAACAAGGGGTACCAAGTCAGCCTGTGCAGGGCGGCCCACTCGCAGCTGAAGGCAAGAGCAGCTGTCCTCATTGTTCACACCACGGCGGAAGACAAAAGCAGACGTGTCAGAATATGGCTTCTCTGATCAAGGCATTGAGAAGCCTGGACACCAGAAACTCTTAGAGGGGTATCTGGGGGGCTCAGTTGGTTAAGTGTCTGCCTTTGGCTCTGGTCATGATCCCAGGTCCTGGGACCCAGTCTGGGGTCAGGCTTCCTGCTCAGCAAGGGGCCTGCTTCTCCCTCTACCCCTCCCCCTCCACCTGCCCCCACACATGCGCTCTCTCTCTCTCTCAGAGAAATAAAGTCTTAAAAAAAGAAAAAGCCAAGAAACTCTTACTTTATCCGGTAGTTACATAACATACTTGTGAGTTTCCGGGGAAAGGTTATAAGCCGTGGACTACACTTTGGTTTTGAAAATTCCGTAGTCACCTGTCTTCAGCAAATATCTACCTACCAGCACCAAATTCAGGTTTGGAAATGGAGTCCTTAAACGTGGTTAAGAAGTATTATCGAACATTACAGACTGACCCTGTTAACTCTCCAACTGAAGAAACGGAAGCATCCTGTTCAGCTGCTTGCCTTCCCAGGAGTGGTGACGAAGGCAGCGGTCCTTAGCCCTCCATGTGGCACCACCACCCAATCCTCCTAAACAGGGAAATGTATCAGGACTCTGAGGCACAGGAGAAGTTTGAAAAATGTGCTATCTCCTAGAGAACGCATGCGCCATCAGTGCGTTGATGAGATGTATTCACACACGAACCCCAGCTTCCTTCACTCTTCTCACTTGAGTTTAGTTTTGCCCATGGGCTTCTTCCTTCTCCCCGGCCCTTGGGGGAGATTTCTGTTTTCACCAGCTCTGCTCCCATCCTCATTGTGATTTACGGAAAAGCTGAGAATGTACACCAGAGGGTGGTAAGGAAAGGAAGAACTTTCGCTCGCTGGGGCAGTTTCTCGAGTCTCTGATGCTGCTGAGAATCAGGGTAAAGAAGATAAAATGAAAACACAAGTCAAAGAGGCTGAACTGATCTCCATGTTACAGAGCAGAGAGCGGGGAAGGGAGGGATAAAGACAAAGACCATTTTCAACAGTGAGAGATTGCATCAGGAGGCCTCTGCTGGATGTGCGGGTGCTGGGGAGACAGGAAAAGGAATCTTAGTAAGTACTGCTGTGGGTCGTACCCGGATTTCCATAAAAGAGTTTGAGAAATACAAGTATACATGAGAACTCCTCCATCTGCTTCATCAGTTGGACTGTTTCTCTGAATGTGACACTGTCTCAAGGGGCCCTGGCCTTTGGTGACACATGGCACTGAGCCAAGTCTCTGGCTACTGTACACACAGGTGCCATCTTCCTCCTCCTCTTTCCTTCTCCCGCTCACTCACACCTGCGTTGAGGTATAAAAGGGTCCTACCCTTACTGACATATCTTTCCTGCTGTAGGCTATTACCTCTTTTCACTTTCATGATCAGTCTAGGTCCAGGTTAAATTCTTTGTCTCATGGCCCTGAAGTGAGGACCAAGTGGACCAAGGCATAACGTAGAGGCTACCCCTGTTTCCCCAAAGACAGCTGGCTGTGTCCACCTTCATGCCCAGATATCAGCCCTTGCATTTTGGAGATTGGGATACAATGGGCTCCATGGACCAAGGAAGCCCAAAGCCCTCTTGCAGATCCTGAGTTCCAACGGCTTTCTCTGGCCTCTGGAGTCCTGTCGGTCCCCACACTACTTCTTTCTTGAGGCGCATGGGCCAAAAATGCCGAGTTAAGATCTTTAGTTGGTTTCCCGTGTTGGTTTCCAGTGTAAACCCACTCATGCCAAATACTTTTAGAATTTCGAATTATTATTTAACATTTATTTCACTGAAGATTTTGGGTTGGGGGAGGAGATCGAAGACACACCCCACAGCCTCCCTGCCACCATTTTTCTGGTTCCATTCTCTTCTCTGAAAAGAGAGCTCTTTCTTTTTCTTACCCTCGATTTTGCCTTTTCTCTTCCAGCCTCAGGCTTAGCAATTTTAGCCCGTCTTTCCAAGTTTGACCCTGTCCGTGGGGTTCTTGTCGGGCCACACTAGCAGCTTTATCAAAGTTGTTTCTTCTGAAGACATTCAGGGCTCCTTCCTCACAGGCATTCTGCCAGACCTGATCTTTTTACTTCCCCCCAGACAGATGGCAGGTCATGAAAGTGAGCACACGGGGGTGGGGTGGATGGAGCCAGGCTTCAAGGCTCGCCGGGGGAAGACCTTTCCTTCTCTGTATCCCACATTCCTCTTTTGGAAAATGGTGGAAGGTACTAGATCATGTCCAAATTCTCATCCAGCTCAAAACAGCTGTGATTCTGATCAAGGGTGTAAGGAAGAAGAAATAAGCAGGAACTGCAGGTTCAGAAAGGCTGGGGATAGAACCAGTGGAGAGAAGAGGCATATGGCGGGGTGGGCGTGGGGTGGGTCCTTCGCCCCTGGCCTCCGTGGCTGATTTGTGTGCGGACTCACTGGTAGCTATGTTCCAGCTGGGGTGGCTGCGAGCTCCAGTAACGGATTTCCTCAAAGCACAGCCCTGGGCCATTGCCCCAGATTTCCACACCTCAGGGGACAGTGTGGGCTACCAGCACCCACTGATATGCAGGTAAGTATTAAAACATCCAATCCCCCCCACCGCATAACGATCAGGCAAGAAGCATCAGTGGTGAACAATTTAGTCAAAGATCCAGGCAGGGATAATTGGAAGATTTTAGAGTTTTGAAAGGCTTCAGAAAAGAGAAGAAAGATATTTGATGATTCTAAAAGTAGCTCTAAGTTTTTCTTTCATCTCTCTATTGGCTTTACTTTTTTTAGGTGCATTAGGGAAGAAAAGAACATGTCTGCCAAGGAAGATTGGACATAAAAGGCTTTTTCATGGAAGAGTCTAGATCAACGGAGCCTGCTTTTGTTTTATGAAAAGTATCCAGTGTGTTTAGAGGGACAGTGAAAGGAATTCAGGGCCTCAGATGAAAACATTCTTCTCATAAATCTGTCTGGGGGGATGTAGCATTGGGCTGAGCAGCCAGCGTCCGTGGAATCTTGGGAAATTTACAGAAGCTCCTTCAGCCTCATCTGTGACATGTGGAGAATAAGAGTGACTACCTTGTCGGGTTGCTGAGGAGTTCTAATGATTTAATCTACACAAAATGCCTAGAACGCGGAGCGCCTGGGTGGCTCAGTGGGTTAAAGCCTCTGCCTTCGGCTCAGGTCATGATCTCAGGGTCCTGGGATCGAGCCCTGCATCGGGCTCTCTGCTCGGCAGGGAGCCTGCTTCCTCCTCTCTCTGCCTGCCTCTCTGCCTGCTTGTGATCTCTGTCTGTCAAATAAATAAATAAAATCTTAAACAAAACAAAACAAAAAAACAACAAAAA
Organism: Mustela nigripes; assembly: GCF_022355385.1. Taxonomy (NCBI): domain Eukaryota; kingdom Metazoa; phylum Chordata; class Mammalia; order Carnivora; family Mustelidae; genus Mustela; species Mustela nigripes. Next base: position 27,299,185 of record NC_081562.1, read on the forward strand.
AAAACAAAACCCAAACGCCCAAAACTGGAGTTGGCATTTCTTGAACACTAGGTCTACGGCAGGCAGAGCTCTTAGCCCTTGTTTAGCTGAAGCACACGAACAGACCTCACAGTAAGCTCCCAGTCTGTCCCTGTTTCATCCCAACCGTCTAGGAAAGAGCAGAGAGAATTCGACTCCCATCAGGGTTCGCCTCCTGTACATCCAGACTCTCTTCAAGCCCCACGTGGCCCGGAGGGTAAATTCATCCCAGCGCCTTCATCGCCCAGTTCCAGGCAGCCCCCAGCAGGACAGAGCCCAGTTCTCCGGCCCCACTGCTTAGATCAGGGCAGAGTCAGCTTTAGACGGCACTGAGCTCGAATCCCTCCTGCCTCTGCCCGGAATGACCATAGCTTCCAGAAAGTTGCCTCTTTCGTTTAAGCTCCTGAAAAATGGGGATCATGTCAGATCTCATGTCTCTTTGTACAGACAAAGAGATCACAGATGACCAGCAGGCTGCACAGGGCCTGGCCATCACAAGGGCTCCAGAAGGAGTCACCTTTTCACTTTTATTACTACTATTATATATTATCATTATTATGTAATTATATTTTATTTTTATTATGTATCACTTATCATTATGTATTATAATGACATATATCATAATTATTACATTATGTATTTATTACATATTATAAGCATTATATGTACAATTTTATTTATTGTATATTTTAATAATATACTATATTTTAATTATATATTATATTTTGTATTATTATATAGTATACATTATATAATATATATTATATGTTATATTATGTTATAATATATAAAATTAACTATAGGTGATGCTGCAGTTGTTCTGTACTATGGGGCTGTGGAAGGCAGGTGCACCTCTTATTCCTCCAGAGCCTCCCCTGATTCCTCAGCTTTGTCTTTTGAAGCTAACAGCACCCCAGCAACAGGAAATTCCCCTGAAGTTTTAGAAATAGTTCTGTTATGAAGACCATTGTTTTTTTCCATTTTGCCTGAAGACATTTATCCAGGTTCTTTTTGGCCACCTACTGGCCATGTGACCCTGTAAAGTGACACAATCTTTCTGAACCTCAGGGACATATGGGGACAATGTAATCGCCTTCATAGCTTTGTGCTGAGGAGTAAAAGAGATATTTGAGCAAGTGCCTGGTAAAGCATCACGCGTTATAAAAAATTCTACGTAGTCACTACCACATGGCACCCCCTAGTTCTTTTCCCTAAATATCTCCAGTGCTATACGTATCTCACAAGTAAATGTAAACCAGTTGATATGGGATATTGCATAGTTACTTGAAAGCAGTGGCTGAGCTTGGTTAAATTCATCTCTGCCTTAGCTAGGAAAGGAGAGCAGCGGACCTGGATCCTTCCCAGTTTGGGGGCCTGGCCAGGAGTCCAATCCATCAGTTTCCAGGGAAAACTTTTGCAACAGCATTATTCATTCATTTGGAACTCTAATGAGCTTTCGGTTTGAGCAGCAAATGAAATAGGCCAAAAGGCTGAAGTTACAAAAATGGAGCCAAGTCTCTTCCCAAAGATCTTTCCTCTTTTCTTGGCCCCACCATACCCAGGCTTTCTGGCACCTCCAGGCCATGGCAAAGGCACACTGATTCCTGGTAAAGGGTTTGGGAACTGCCATAGCCTTGCTTCCCATGCCTCTGAGGGGATGCTCTGGGGTGGGAGGAAGGAGGGGCCTTCTTACAGGTGCAGGGCAGAACTGGTTTTCTGGAAAGGCTGGGACCATCTTCTCTGGATCCTACAGAAGGGCTCTGGCATGATGCTGAAAAGATACAGTTCAAGGCTAAAGAAATATCAAAATTTGGGGGTGGGGGGGTGTCAAAGGAACCAGGGAAGTCAGGGAAAATTCGTTCCAGTTTTTCTTATTAGCAAATGTTTACGTTCCCCAGCAGAAATTCCTTGTTGTTCTGAGGCTTTAGTACCCATAGTCGCCATGTTGTCCAACCCCAGGGGCAACATCTACTTTGTGCCCCATGATGTGCTGTGGGGCTGAAATTCCCATAGACTAGAGTGTAAATGGAGCTCCAGGCTTTTGTGCAGTAGGATTTTCCTAGGACCAAATCCTACAAAAGCCAAACTTTTGTTCACAAACAAAGCTCCGTTCTTGTTCTATTTTGTCCTTGCAATGTGCCAATTTCTTCCACAAAAAAAAAAAAAAAAAAATCCAACACCACCACCAAAAAACAAAACAAAATAAAACAAAACAAACAATGAACAAATCAAGCATTTTGAAGCCCTGCCCAAATTTCAGGAATGATGGTCTAATGTTTCCAAATATGCACCATGTAAAATTCCTAAGTGGGCAATGGACCATGCATTTATGGGGAAAGCAGAACTGTAGTTAAAATGTATTGTTGATCATTTATTTTTCTTCTTTCCCATTTAATTGGGTGAAATAATTCCTAGTACCCATTACATCCAAAGAGTCCTAGGAAAAATATAAAAGAAAATGGTGCTTTACTTTCAAATAAATTCCAAAGTCATCTTTTTGCCTCAGGCTCTCAAAAGACAGCGGTTGAGGAACTCTGGAATCAGCAGGAGCTGTGACCCTGTGGTTGGAAACAAGTTGTCTTTCGGATGAACACTTTGTAAACAAAAAATGGTATTCCCATCATCAGTGGGTAACTCCTCGATAAACCACAGCCTCCTGACCCTTCATTCTTAAAGGAAATTCTACTTAGGACATCTTAGTTTAATTCACCCTTTAGTTCTGTTTATGCTTTGTTGAGACCTTGGTACCCACATGGGTCCCAACCACCATCATCACCTTGTATTTCCATGCTCATGTTGGCTGATGTTAAACTAGCGTTAGTCGTACGTGATTAAAGTAACAACATGGAACTCTTCATCAGATAGTCCTTCAAATTATCCACAAACTTAATTCTCCTGCTCGCTCCTAAAAATACGGCATTAAATTTGGGCCGCTTCGCTGTTCTTGTAGAAAATCTGATGAAGAGCTCCATGTTGTTACTTTAATCTTGTAGAACTTCGATCAGTCCTAAACCTGCTACAGTGACTTCACATGGGTAAACCAACTCAAGTTTATTTCCAAATAAGGCAGATGGCAATCCCTACGTATATGCTTACATAGATAAGGGTCTAACTGAGCACACACCAATGGGCCAACGACTCAAGGAAGGGGTTCTTAGGAAAGACGGTTACTCTTCCTTTATCACCAATGCTTCTGCCACCTTACTGGGAGACACTCTCTTTGGGATTCCATAGCACCTGCCATGTTGCTAAATCTATATGCTACTTGATAGATTTATTGATTAAAATAATGAGTAATGGATCCCATCAAGGGTTTCCCAATAGTGTTGTCATGTGATGGAATGGGAGAAGGGAGGCACGCATACTTCCTGCTAACAGGACCACTGAAAGCAGGGCCAGCCTGCAAAGCCACTAAAGGAAGTGACAGTAGGGAAGACAGATAACAAAAGCCCAGAAAACTTGTTTTTTGGTAGGACCTCAGAGGATAAGACACAATGAGGAGAAAGGGCACATTTTGGCTTCAGCAAGAAGTAATTTGAAAGACGACCCTGTGAGTTTCTTTCCAATCAGTGGGCTTTGAGCTCTGCGAGGAAACACTTGGAGATAGAGAGCAGGACTTCTCAGAAGACACTGAGATGCTTGACAAATGCCATGATGAAGAGGCAACCGCTGAGACCATGAAGAGCAGGGCTTAGAAATCCAATTCCATACCCCGTTAGCTCTGTGACCTTGGCCAGATTATGTGACCTCTCCAAGCTTCCTTCTCCTTCGCAGTGACTCACACAGATGGCTCACGTGTGAACAACAAATGCCCCAGTCTTCCTCTGGGGAGCTTCCTGTGAGGCAGTGTGGTGATCCTGTCCATCCGGTTCCCCTCCCTGGGGAGGATTACAGGTTCCCACTCCATTGGCAGTGAGTTTGGCCATGTGACTTTCTTGGACCTCTGAAGTGTGAACAGCCATGCCTGGGGCTGCTTTAGGCAGATACCTAAAGACTCAGTGAAGGCTCTGCCCTATCTCTCGTGTCTTTGCCATGAAGACTGGTAACATTCCAGTGGGTGGCTGCTCCCTCAGCCTGGGTCCCAAAGCACGACACCATGCCACTGAGATCTGGGGGTTGTTATTGTGGTACAAAAATTGTGAGAAGTTAACCTGATTGATATAGGCCACTTAAATTTAGGAAAACTTTTATAACTCACCTTTGCCCATTTGTAACATGATATGAAGCACTCCCTCGTGGGTTATATTACAGACTTGGAATTAAGAGTCTATTGATGCCCCATGCTTTGGTAGGCTACAAGTGCTCTTATGCTATGGTCTGAATATGTGTGTCCTCTCAAATTCACGTGTGAAATTCTAAGCCCTAGTGTGACTGTATTCGGAGGTGGGCCCTTGGGAGGCCAGGTCATGAGCATAGAGCCTTTGTGAATGGTTTCAGTGCCTTTATAAAAGACGTTCCAGAGAGATCTTTGGCCCTTTCTTCCATGTGAGGATACAATGGGAAGTCTGCGACCCAGAAGAGGACCCTCTCCTGACCATGCTGGTGACCTAATCTTGGACTTCCACCTTCTGGAACGGTGAGAAATACATTTCTGTTGTTTGACAGCTGCCCACTCTGTGACAGTTTGTTATAGCCGCCCCAGCAGACGAATACAACTTATGTGTTTTGAGGAGAAGTGGATGTTTTTCCAGACTATTTACTAAAAACTGAATTTAAACATGTTCTGAAGGATTGAGAGATCCTGAGATGTTTATCTAATTGCCAGTACTACATTCTTTCCCCTGTTTTTCAAAGCATTTCTTACTCAAATCTGTTTTCAGAGGTGACCAAAGATCTCGTTACTTTCACCTAACTTCATGCTTGTTTCAGTGCATTTAATACTCCTTCATCTCTCACCTTGAGCATCATTGCAAAGAATCTCCTATCTGTAAACTCTTGCCATCTGCCCCAACTTAGAAGCCTTCTTTGATGATATCTATGCTCCTTTCTCCTCAGCATTTATCTCAATTGAATGATATCATTGGCATCATTATCACATCTGTTTCTCCCCCACTGGACTGAAAACTCCCCCAAACTAGGGACAGCGTCTAATTCTACAGATTAGCATGTACAGGGTCTCAGCCCCATACCTAGGCCCTTAGTAAATGCTCAGTAAATCTCAATCTATGGGTTTTTTTGAATGGCTTGTAAAAATTAAAATCTTGCTCCGTGAGGAGGGGCCGGGTTTAAAAAGTCAAAGTAAAAAAGTGGGGGAGGAGGTCCAAGTATTTACTCAGGAAATAAATAGTATCTCTCAAACCAAAGGTGTAGTTTCTCCTCTCTTCTCCTTCACACAGAAGTCTTATTAAGGGTGTTGACAGAGGTGAAGGTTTATTTTGTTCTTTTCTGAGAGCCTGGCACTTCGTTAGAAGAATAACTGAACCATGTAATTAGCCTACACAAACTGTTGCCATGAATATTGCTTTAAGTTAAAATAATTTTACAAAACAGACTTGGAAATGGTGTTTCCATGCATGCAGAGTTTTGTGTTCATAAAACCCACGCAGGAGGGGTGACAGTGGCAAACAGGAGCCACAAGTTATTTTGGAAGATGTTGACTGGCAGAGGAAAGGATGTCTCTTTCATGGGAGGGTATTCATGGAACGTTCTTAGGCACGATAGCACACGCACGCAAATCAAGGAGCCCGTACCTAACTCTCCTGGGAGGTGGGTGAATTTATGGAACAAAGCTGGATCATCCCAGAAGGATCTTATCTTTGTGAGCTTGGAAATGAAATCCACCAGCAGTGAAGTCTCCAAAGGCTTGGCCTAGTCCTTGATGATACTGAAAAGACTGTTCACAAAACCAAAGCTTTTCTAAGGGCCAGGGAGAAAGAAAACAAGAGTAGTCACCCTTCCAAGGGTAAGGAGTCAAAAATTGATGAGCTTCGGGTATCACTCTTAGAGATGTTTTTCATTTTGAACTTATGTCCTGGCAAAATTCAAAGACTTCTTTTTCTCCGCTCTCCAATATATATTTTCTTATCAGTGTATCTTACATATAAATTATTGTTGGTATTTCTCTTCCTTTTTAGAAGAAAGATATTATTTATTTATAATATATGTGTGAAGAGGACATTTATTTGAAAATAAATATTTATGAAGATGATGGAGATTTAAAAAAAATATTTTATTTATTTGACACAGACAGAGGTCACAAGTATGCAGAGAGGCAGACAGAGAGAGGAGGTGAAGCAGGCTCCCTGCTGAGCAGAGAGACCGATGCAGGGCTCGATCCCAGGACCTTGAGATCATGACGTGAGCCGAAGGCAGAGGCTCAACGCACTGAGCCACCCAGGCCCCCCGATGATGGAGATCTTAAGAATGTGTTCAACTTGGGGCGCCTGGATGGCTCAGTGGGTTAAAGCCTCTGCCTTCGGCTCAGGTCATGATCCCTGGGTCCTGCGATCGAGCCCCGCACCGGTCTCTCTGCACAGCAGGGAGTCTGCTTCCTCCTCTCTCTGTGCCTGCCTCTCTGCCTACTTGTGATCTCTGTCTGTGTCAAATAAATAAAATCTGAAAAAAATAAAACAAACAAACGAATGTGTTCAACTTTTTTTTTTTTTTTTTTGTATTCAGCATTACTTATTGAGGAAATTCATATATTCCACATTGCGTCTCGAGCCTCCCAGGCCCACCAGGCACTGTTTTAGGTCTTCTGAATACAGCACTAAACCAGGTGGGTTCCTGAGTAGATTCTAGAAGATGTTCCAGAGCTTGTATCATAGAAAAAATATGGAATGCTTCCCAGATTTGTGCCTCATCTTTGTGCCGGGCCATACTAGTCTTTTCTCTATGGTTCTAGTTTTAGTATGTGTGCCACTGAAGCAAACATTACGTTTACTTCTTAAATGACCACAGAAAGATGGAAGATGTTACCGAAGGCCCAGTAATATCTGCAATCTATCAGAAAGATGTCAATGGACATTTAGATTTCCTGCTTATTAATCCAAACTCCTGGTCATGACATTATATGGGGATGGAATATAGAACAGAAGCCACAGGAATAGAATAAGCGTACATTTTTATGATCCTTTGGTAAATTTGAAAACATGGCTACTGATGTCTACCCACTGTGACTCATCTGACTCAACGCCTCTAGGTTTGCAAAAAGTCTCCATACAGCCACATCCAGGAGATATTCATGAGTTTGTAGTTATTTTAATGTATTCATGAAGATCTTTTTTAAAAAAATGCAATTACTTTCTATTTTCCAATTTTGAAACTTGCCCTTTGCAAGAACATTAAACATCAACCTCCTGAGTATAACTTTAGAAGACAATGTAGAAATCAGTATTTTCAAGGTTTAAGAATTTTCCTAAATACAAATGATGACATTTAAGCTCCATAGGACAAATGGGAAATGAGCTGTTCTGTACAAAGTTGCTGTTGCTTGTGTGAGCTCTCACAGATGCTTGTTGGACATAATCTGTTCAAATGGGCTTTCTCAGCTTCCCGGGGCCAAAGAAATCTCAAGGGTTCTTTTCCTGCCAATGGCACTAACTTAAGACCAAAACAACATTCATAATGAGTTCTCATTTACTTCTTCCTCTGCAAAAGACCCAAATATCTTGTACGTTCAAGAAATTAAAAATAGACAACAAATGAGTTAATATCTGATAACTGGGAAGATGTTTAGATTTTGAAAAGGCATTAAACATTGGTGAAACATTAAAGGAGTCTTTATGTTTTTATTACTTGATCTGATTCCTTTATACAACAGGAAAACTGCAGCAAGTCAAGAAGGAACTGTAATTCTCACAGATAACTTGCCCTCATTCTATAAACTAGAGATCAATTTTTTGAAACAGGCCTACTTTGTAGAAATACGATGAACATTCAAAGGGACCAATTATTTCAAGGAGTTTAAGTGTAAAAAAGCTGGACTTTAGACCACCAATCTTCTCCAGTTTCTATTTCCTTATGTTAATGCAGTGAATGTTTCTAAAACTTGCGTTAGAACTACCTAGAGACCTTGTTAAGTCAAAGATTAGTGTCAATCCCCTAAATTTCTGACTCATAGGTCTCTGATAGGATCTGAGAATATTCTTTTTTCCTCCTTTTCTCTTTCTTTCCTTTTTTTTTTTTTTTTTTTAAAGTAGGCTCCATGGAGCCACTAAGATGCCCTGAGAATATGCATTTCTAGTAAGTTCCCAAGTGATTCTGATGCTGCTGGTCTAAGGACCACACTCTGAGAACCACTGACTTAGAGCTTCCCCAAATCCTGTGTACAGACATTGCTCATTTTCTTGCACTTCACAGATACCCCGTCTTTACAAATTGAAGGTTTTTGGCAACCCCATGTCGAGCAAGCCTCTTGGTGCCATTTTCCAAGGGTGTTGACTCACTCCATGTCTCTGTGTCACATTTTCACAATTCTCATATTTCAGATTTTTTCATTATTATTTATTTGTTATGGTGATCGGTGATCAACGGTCTTTGATGTTACTATTGTAGCTGTTGTAGGGCTCTGCAAACAACGCCCATAGAAGATGGTGAACTTAACTGATGGACATTGGGTATGTGTTCTGACTGCTCTACTAACCAGCCATTGCCCATCTCTCTCTCTCCCTCTCCTCAGGCCTCCCTATTCCTTGAAACAATATTGAAATTAGGCCAATTAATAATCTTACAATAGCCTTTAAGTGTTCAAGTGAAAAGAAGAGCCAACCGATGTGACAAACTTCATTGTTGTCTTATCTGAAGAAATTGCCACAGTCACCTCAACCTTCAGCTCCCAGCACCCCGGTCAGTCAGCGGCCATCCATACTGAGGCAAGGCCCACCGCCAGCAAATGGGTTCTGACATACTGAAAGCTCAGAGGGTGGTTAGCATTTTTCAGCAATAAAGTATTTTGCAATTAAGATATGACCATTGTTTTTTAGATATACTTCTGTTGCACACTTGATGGACATATATTCTAGTGTCAAGATAATTTTATATGTACTGGGAAACCAAAAAATTCATTTGACCTGCTTTATTGCGATACTCACTTTATGGTGGAGGTCAGGAACTAAGCCCGCAATCTCTCTGAGGTTTGCCTGGGGTACTGATTGTCGGGAAATCTGGCAATATCCAAATATTTAAACAACATCATTGTAAGAATTGGAAGTAATGGCAACAGATAAGTAGGGAAAATTTAGAAGAAATACTGTTTTTGTTATAAGATTTTTGCCCTGTAGAAAATCTGTCCATTTAAAAAGATACCCAGTCCTCTGGTTTATTTATTTTACTGCTTGAATTACAAAATATAACCAACTTTGGGAAACTTGCATTGATTATATGAAGACTGATACATAATACTGTACATACACAGTGACACTTGAAAATCAATAAACTCAAACTGGCTTTTCTAAAAACAACAAACAGAAAATGCTAGTTAAAAAAGCTTGTATAGCTTACAGTGGGATTTAAAAATTCTTATGCTGTTTAACGGGGCAGGGGTGGTAGTACAGGCCAGGGGGTTAGTGCTCTGTCGAGAATGTCTATTGGATACCACCCAGCTTCAGTCTTCCCCTTCCATAATATCTTCTGCTTTTCCCTTCAGTATCTACTCTTTCCCATTCCTTGCATGTGCTGTGAGCCAAGGAGTCCTTACTTGTAGAGATGGGCCTTGATTGCTTTAAACCAATTAGCACTTTCCTTCCTTATTAGAGTAGTTGGTTCAGGGGAGGGCATGTGACTGAAGCCAGTGCAATGAACATGAACATCATGACATTGGCATGAGTGCTGAGAAGTGATCTCTCTCTCTCTGGCCTCAAGGACATCAGCCATCTTGTTACTACAACAGAAGCCCACCATAGGATGGGGCTGATGCCATGGAAGGCAGGGGTAAAATATGGAAAAAAAAATTTGTCCTAGGAGTTGAGTCCTTTGATGGAGCCAACCTTGAAGTTCCTCCCACCTGTGAACTCCACAGCCACATTGCCCACTAAAATCCTGCATCACTTGAACTCATTTTCTGCATCCTAATACATATCATCTCTAATTCTCAATTTTCTGAGTCTTTGTGGTTTAAAGTTTGCTGGCAAAGTACCTAACATTGTGGCCAATACAATCAATATTACTTAGAGAAGATATTAATTGACATGTGCATAGCACCTGATAGTTTTCAAAGAAAATGAATCTGATTATTGCAGTGATGAGATGGTATGAGAGAGCCAGAGATGGTGTTGTCATCTCTGCTTCATAGCTTAGCACAGAAATTCTTAAATGACAGCTTGTGGGGTCAACCAGGCCTGCTACCCAAATAATGTTTTATTGTAATACGCCAATGTACCACATTATTTCTCTCTCTCTTTTTATTACAAATTATCTATAGCTTCTTTGGTGCTGCAGCAGAAGAGCTGAGTAGTTACAATAAAGACCACGTGGCCTGCAAAGCCTAAAATATTTACTGTCTGGACCTATACGGAAATGTCTGCCAAACCCTGGTTTAGGAAATGTAGAGCTAGACTTTCCCAAGGTCAAAGTCAGAGGCAGATTCAGACCTTGAACCTGAGTCTCCCAACCCAGCATTTTTCCTGTGTAAGAGAGTAGCCAAAGTTTGAATGCCTTATGGGCAGAGGAAGCCTTGAGGCGCTGTGCCTCTTCTTCCCTGTGGTCTTAGAAGGCGACTGCTCCCTTCCCATTCTTGGCCCCATGGTTCTTGGGTAATTCTCTGTTCAGAATTCCCTGCTCAGAACTGCACTACCTCAGGGCACTTCCCCAGGCATTTCCCTGGCAGACATCACGAATATGCTGTGTAAGCCAAGCCCATTATATGACGTGAGAATGGTTGTCCCAGACATCTGTGTGGGTGGCCCAATGGCTGATAAGAAATGAAACAAGATGGGATTGGGAGGGAGACAAACCATAAGTGACTCTTAATCTCACAAAACAAACTGAGGGTTGCTGGGGGGAGGAGGGTTGGGAGAGGGGGGTGGGGTTATGGACATTGGAGAGGGTATGTGCTATGGTGAGTGCTGTGAAGTGTGTAAACCTGGCGATTCACAGACCTGTACCCCTGGGGATAAAAGTATATGTTTATAAAAAATAAAAAATTAAAAAAAAAAAGAATTAGCATTTGTGAGGCACCTGGGTGGTTAAATGTCAGCCTTTGGCTCCGGCCGTGATCCCAGGGTCCCTGGGATCCAGCTCCACAGGGAACCTGCTTCTCTGTCTCCCTCTGTGTGTCCCTCTCCTTGCTCGTACTCTCTCTTTGTCCAATAAATAAAAATCTCAAAAAAAAAAAAAAAAAAAGAAAAGAAAAAGAAAAAGAAAAAGAAAAAGAAAAATCAAGCACGCAAGCAAGCAAGCAAAAAACCAAAAAAAGCCTTCTCTTAGCATTGTTCATGAGGGAATGAGAGCTCCAGAAAAGTGAGCTGACCAAAGGTGGGACTGATGCTTTGAGGATGTTTGTGAGCTCCTTGACTCTAGTAGTGTGTGAACATGGGTGAGGATAAGACAGAAGAGGATTCAGACATCAAATGAGGAGCTGGACTAGTTTACTTAGATCTTACCCAAACCTGAGAAGCCATGTTTTTAAAAGAGAACAAAGAGACAACTAAGCAACAGATTAAAAAAGTAAGTGTAATTTTTAAAAATCCCTTGAAAGAAGGGGCCCTCTCTTCAACTTCCTTTTTTCCTTTCTTTTCTTCTTCTTTTTCTTTTTTTTCTCTCAGCACAGTGGGAGAAAACAAGTGTCCAGAGAATCAAATTAATATTTTCCATCTGCTGCAAACTGAAGGCCAGCATTACCATCTTAAGAACTAATAAATGGTCCAAGAAATAAGTGCATTCACTTGTGAAGAGTTCCCACATGGCCTCTTGCTGCTTTCTCAAGTCTAATTGGTCGGTGGGAAGTTTCTGATGTGTTTCCATGACTTCATTCCAGGTTTCATCCTGTACATGGGAGAAAAGAGAGAACAAAACTTTCCACCTCAGTGAGTTGACTTGATGCACAGCAAGAACAGGCAGTTTCCAAAACCATGGTTCCCGTTACAGGCCTTTGGCATCCCTCTTGCTAGTGGTCCCTCAAACTACTCAAAGCATAGAACTTACATATAAGTTAGAAATAAGTTTCCTCTCTCTGTGTGACTCTGAGATGCCACTTCCTCTCCATGCAAACCAATGTGCTGCACAGCATACATACATTGTTTTTGGTTTAAAAGGAGAAGAAATTCAAATCAATGTTGTTTTGAGTTATGCTTCAGAATTTCTTGAGACTTTTTCAGTTTATTGCAAAAAATAAAATAAAATAGCAAAAAATTAAAAAAAAAATTTAAAAAACCCTAAAACCCTCAAGAACCCCAAAGCCAGAACTGGGCAGTCTGATCCGGGTTCCACTGGCAATGCTTGTTGAAATTAACTATTGAAGAATTGTGAAGTAAGGGTTTTAACATCTAAAGAGACCTTAAGAAGTTGTCTTGTTGAAGAAGATCCAGACAGGTGACTCATGGTAACAGCTTTCGACATTTGTCCTAGGCTTTCTGGTATACAAAGTGGTCTTCTAGCCATTACCTTTGTTAAGATAAAATTGCTTCCCTGGGTTTCAGACTGTGTTCTGCTCAACCAAGGGGCTGTCTCCTGTGCTCTGCTGGTACTACGAACAAGGCAATAATCTGACAACTTAAAATAATGACTACCACAACAACTAGAAAACGCCTCATCATGGTAGCCAACAAGTTCAGAGCTACCCAAAGGTGGGGGGTTCACGGGCTCCAAAGTCTGTAATTTTCACAGAGGACAGGCAGCTTTCCAGATAGGAAAGGTTCTTGTGTTTGTCTTTGCTTTGCTTAAATATCATTAGAAACGGGACTTTCAAGTATGAATTCTTTAAGGGCACAAACTTAGTAGCCTCAGTGTCTTCCATTCATTCTCTAATATACATAAGAACAGACTGCACATTTTGTCTGTGAGCTACTTACAGGTGAAAAGCCATTTCTGAACCAGGGTCTGACCCACAGGACCACAGAATGTCAGACCTGGAGGACAGAAGCCAGTGAGGATGTCTAGTCCAAATGTCTTGTTTTACTTGTGAAAAGACTAACATAGAAGGCTCAGGACAGTCACAGAATAAGCATAAACTTCAGTTCAGCGCTGCCTTGTGGATGATGGACATTCCTTCCCAGTCCCTAACTCAAAATACTGGATCACAGCCCCTTAGCACCAGAAGTGCTTCAGATGTTAGTTCAACTCTTCGTTTAGCAGATGACTGAATAAAGCCCAGACTGTTAAAGGCACTGCCCAACATGATAATTCTCTGCAAGAGAATACCAGAATATTCAGAAACTCTAGTTTCCTTAGAATGGAATCACCCACTTTTTTTTCCCCAAATTATTTATTTATTTTTAAAATTAACATATAATATATTATTTGCCCTGGGGTACAGGTCTGTGAATCATCAGGCTTACACACTTCACAGCACTTACCATAGCACATACCTTTGCCAATGTCCGTAACCCAACCACCTTCTCCATACCTCCTTCTCCCCGCAAACCCTCAGTTTGTTTTGTGAGGTTGAGAGTCTCTAATGGACAAAACAAACTGAGGGGTGCCAGGAGTAAGGGGGTAGGGAGAGGGTGGTGGGGTTATGGACATTGGGGAGGGTATGTGCTGTGGTGAGTGCTGTGAAGTGTATAAGCCTGATGATTCACAGACCTGTACCCCTGGGGCTAATAATACATTATATGTTTATAAAGAAATTAATAAAAGGAAAAAGAGTCTCTTATGGTTGTTTCCCTCCTGATCCCATCTTATTTCATTTTTCCTTCCCTACCCCACAAACCCCCAACTTTGCCTCTCAAATTTCTCATATCAGGGAGATCATATGATAATTCTTTTTCTCAGATTGACTTATTTAGCTCAACATAATGCCCTCTAGTTCCATCCACGTTGTTGTAAATGGCAAGATTTCATTTCTTTTGATGGCTGTATAGTTTTCCATTGTATATATATATATATATCGCTTCTTCTTTATCCATTCATCTGTTGATGGACATCCAGGTTATTTCCATAGTTTGGCTATTGTGGACATTGCTGCTATAAACATTCAGGTGCACATGCCCCTTCGGATCACTACATTTGGATCTTTAGGGTAAATACCCAGTAGTGTGATTGCTGGGTTGTAGGGTAGCTCTATTTTCAACTTTTTGAGGAAATTCCATACTATTTTCCAGAGTGGCTGCACAGCTTGCATTCCTACCAACAGTATAGGAGGGTTCCCCTTCTCCGCATCCTCGCCAGCAGCTATCCTTTCCTGACTTGTTAATTTTCCATTCTGACTGGTGTGAGGTGGTATCTCATTGTGGTTTTGATTTGTATTTCCTTGATGCCGAGTGATGTGGAGCACTTTTTCATGTGTCTGTTGGCCATCTGGATGTCTTCTTTTCAGAAATGTCTGTTCATGTTCTCTGCTCATTTCTTGATTGGATTATTTGTTCTTTGGGTGTTGAGTTTGATATGTTCTTTATAGATTTTGGATACTAACCCTTTATCTGATATGTCATTTTCAAATATCTTCTCCCATTCTGTCAGTTGTCTTTTGGTTTTGTTGACTGTTTCCTTTCTGTGAAAAAGCTTTTGATCTTGATGAAGTCGCAATAGATCATTTTTGTCCTTCCTTCCCTTGTCTTTGACAATATTTCTTGGAAGAAGTTGTTGCAGCTGAGGTCGATGAGATTGCTGCCTGTGTTCTCCTCAAAGATTTTGATGGATTCCTTTCTCACATTGAGGTCTTTCATCCATTTGGCGTCTATTTTTGTGTGTGGTGTAAGGAAATGGTCCAGTTTCATTTTCTGCATGTAGCTGTCCAATTTTCCCAACACCATTTGTTGAAGAGACTGTCTTTTTTCCATTAGACATTCTTTCCTGCTTTGTCAAAGATTAGTTGACCATAGAGTTGAGGGTCTATTTCTGGGCTCTCTATTCTGTTCCATTGATCTATATGTCTGTTTTTGTGCCAGTACCATACTGTTATGATGATGACAGCTTTGTAATAGAGCTTGAAGTGTGGAATTGTGATGCCACCAACTTTGGCTTTCTTTTTCAACATTCCTCAGGCTATATGAGGTCTTTTCTGGGTTCATATAAATTTTAGGATTATTTATTCCATTTCTTTGAAAAAAAATAGGTGGTATTTTGATAGGGATTGCATTAAACATGTACGTTGCTTTAAGTAAGATAGACATTTTCACAATATTTGTTATTCCAATCCATGAGCACGGAACATTTTTCCATTTCTTTGTGTCTTCCTCAATTTCTTTCATGGGTACTCTATAGTTTTCTGCATACAAATTCTTTGCCTCTTTGGTTAGGTTTATTCCTAGGTATCTTATGGTTTTGGGTGCAATTATAAATGGGATCAATTTTTAATTTCTCTTTCTTCTCTCTTGTTGGTATATAGAAATGCAACTGGTTTCTGTGCATTGACTTTATATCCTCACACTTGACTGAATTCCTGTACAAGTTCTAGAAGATTTGGAGTGGGGTCTTTTGGGTTTCCACATAAAATATCATATCGTCTGCAAAGAGTGATAGTTTGACATCTTCTTCAATTTAGATGCCCTCAATTTCTTTTTGTTGTCTGATTGCTGAGGCTAGGACTTCTAGTACTGTGTTGAAGAGCAGTGATGATAATGGACATCCCTGCCATGTTCCTGACCTTAGCAGAGAAGCTCTCAGTTTTTCTTCATTGAGAATGATATTCACTGTGGGTTTTTCATAGATGGCTGTGATAATATTGAGGTATGTACCCTCTATCCCTACACTTTGAAGAGTTTTGATCAAGAAAGCATGCTGTACTTTGTCAAATGCTTTTTCAGCATCTCTTGAGAGTATCATATGGTTATTGTTCTTTCTTTTATTAATGTATTGTATCACATGGATTGATTTGCGGATGTTGAACCAGCCTTGCAGCCCTGGAATAAATCCCACTTTGTTGCGGTGAATAATCCTTTTAATGTACTGTTGGATCTTATTGGCTTGTATTTTGGTGAGATTTTTTTTTTGTATCTGTGTTCATCAAGAATATTGGTCTGTAATTCTCTTTCTTGATGGGGTCTTTGTCTGGTTTTGGGATCAAGGTAATGCTGGCCTCATAAAATGAATTTGGCAGCTTTCCTTCCATTTCTATTTTTTAGAACAGTTTCAGGAGGCTAGGTATTAATTCTTCTTTAAATGTTTGGTAGGATTCCCCTTGGAAGCCTTCTGGTCCTGGGCTCTTTTTTGTTGGGAGATCTTTGATGACTGCTTCAATCTCCTTACTGGTTATGGGTCTGTTCAGGTTTTCTATTTCTTCCTGGTTCAGTTTTGCTCCAGGAATGCATCCATTTCTTCCAGATTGTCAAATTTACTGGTGTGTAGTTGCTCCTAATATGTTCTTTTAACTGTTTGTATTTCTTTGGTGTTGGTTGTGATCTTTCCTCTTTCATTCATGATTTTATTTTGGTCCTTTCTCTTTTCTTTTTGATAAGTCTGGCCAGGGGTTTATCAATCTTATTAATTCTTTCAAAGAACCAGCTCCTAGTTTCGTTGATTTGTTCTACTGTTTTTGTTTGTTTGTTTGTTTTTATTTCATTGATTTCTGCTCTGATCTTTATTATTTCTCTTCTCCTGCAGGGTGTAGGTTTTCTTTGCTGTTCTTTCTCCAGCTCCTTTAGGTGTAGGGGTAGGTTGTATATTTGAGACCTTTCTTGTTTCTTAAGAAAGGCTTGTATTGCTATATACTTTCCTCTCAGGACTGCCTTTGCTGTGTCCCACTGATTTTGAACTGTTGTGTTTTCATTACCATTTGTTTCCATGAATGTTTTCAATTCTTCTTTAATTTCCTGGTTGACCCATTCATTCTTTAGAAGGATGCTGTTTAGTCTCCATGTATTTGGGTTCTTTCCAAATTCCCTCTTGTGATTGAGTTCTAGCTTCAGAGCATTGTGGTCTGAAAATATGCAGGGAATGATCCCAATCTTTTGGTACTGGTTGAGACCTGATTTGTGACCCAAGATGTGATCTATTTTGGAGAATGTTCCGTGTGCACTAGAGAAGAATGTGTATTCTGTTGCTTTGGGTTGGAATGTTCTGAATATGTCCATCTGGTCCAGTGTGTCATTTAAGGCCTTTTTTCCCTTGTTGATCTTTTGCTTAGATGATCTGTCCATTTCAGCGAGGGAGTGTTGAAGTCCCCTACTATTATTGTATTATTGTAGATGTGTTTCTTTGATTTTGTTATTAATTAACATGGGCTGCTCCCATGTTAGGGGCATCGATATTTAAACTTGTTAGATCTTCTTGTTGGATAGACTCTTTGAGTATGATATAGTGTCCTTCCTCATCTCTTATAGTCTTTGGCTTAAAATCTCGTTGATCTGATATAAGGATTGCTACCCCAGCTTTCTTTTGATGTCCATTAGCATTTTAAATTGTTTTCCACCCACTCACTTTAAGTCTAGAGGTGTCCTTGTGTCTAAAATGAGTTTCTTGCATGGGCGCCTGGGTGGCTCAGTGGGTTAAAGCCTCTGCCTTCGGCTCAGGTCATGATCCCAGGATCCTGGGATCGAGTCCCGTATTGGGCTCTCTGCTCAGCAGGGAGCCTGCTTCCTCCTCTCTCTCTGCCTGCCTCTCTGTCTACTTGTGATCTCTGTCTGTCAAATAAATAAAAATCTTTAAAAAAAAATAAAATGAGTTTCTTGCAGACAGCATATTGATGGGTTTTGTCTTTATCCATTCTGATATCCTGTGTCTTTTATTTGAGGGCATTTAGCCCATTTACATTCAGCGTAACTATTGAAAAATATGAATTTAGTGCCATTGTATTTCCTGTAAGGTGACTGTTACTGTATATTGTCTCTGTTACTTTCTGGTCTACTACTTTTAGGCTCTCTCTTTGCTTAGAAGACCCCTTACAATATTTCCTGTAGGGCTGGCTTGGTGTTTACAAATTCCTTTTGTTTTTGTTTGTCCTGGAAGGTTTTTATCTCTCCTTATATTTTCAATGACAGCCTAGCTGGATATAGTATTCTTGGCTGCGTGTTTTTCTCGTTTAATGCTCTGAATATATCATGCCAGTTCTTTCTGGCTTGCCAGGTCTCTGGATAAGTCTGCTGCCAGTTTAATATTTTTACCATTGTGGGGCACCTGGGTGGCTCAGTGGGTTAAGCCGCTGCCTTCGGCTCAGGTCATGATCTCAGGGTCCTGGGATCGAGTTCCGCACTGGGCTCTCTGCTCAGCAGGGAGGAGCCTGCTTCCTTCTCTCTCTCTCTCTGCCTGCCTCTCAGTGTACTTGTAATTTCTCTCTGTCAAATAAATAAATAAAATCTTAAAAAAATATATTTTTACCATTGTATGTTACAGACTTCTTGTCCTGGGCTGCTTTCAGGATTTTCTCTTTGTCACTAAGACTTGTAGGTTTTACTATTAGATGATGGGGTGTGGATCTATTTTTATTGATTTTGGGGGGTTTCTCTGTGCCTCCTGGATTTTAATGCTTGTTCCCTTTGCCATATTAGGGAAATTCTCTACTACAATTCACTCCAATATACTTTCTGCCCCCCTTTCTCTTTCTTCTTCTTATGGAATCCCAATTATTCTAATATTATTTCATCTTATGGGATCTCTTATTTCTTGAATTCTCCCCTCGTGGTCCAGTATTTGTTTGTCTCTCTTTTGCTCAACTTCTTTATTCTTTATCATTTGGTTCTATATCACTAATTCTCTCTTCTGTGTCATTTATTCTAGCAGTAAGAGCCTTCATTTTTGATTGCACCTCATTAGTAGCTTTTTTAGTTCTTTTATTTCTACAGAAAGAGCTTTTATTTCTCCAGACAGGGTTTCTGTAAATATCTTCCATGCCTTTTCCAAGCCCAGCTAGCACCTTGAGAATTGTCATTCTGAACTTTAGATCTGACATATTACCAATGTCCATATTGATTATGTCCCTAGCCTTCAATACTGCCTCTTATTCTTTTTTTTTTTTTTTGTGGTGTGTTTTTTCACCTTGTCATTTTATCCAGATAAGAATATATGAACGAGAGAATAAAATATTAAAAGGGTGGCAAAGACCCCAGAAAAATGTGCATTAACCGAATCAGAAGAGACCCCAAATCAGGGGGAGAACAAAGGTAATGAGAGGTTAAAAAAATTTTTTTTTAAATTAAACAAAAATATATTAGACTGGTGAATAGAACAGAGCCATGCACTTGATTTTTGGGTGTATTTTGGTCTCTTAAAAGAAACTACCTCACTACCTCCCAAAATTTTTAAGAAAGAAAAACTTATATATATACAAAAATAAGGGTAAACATGATGAAGGGTTAGAAGATAGCTGTAAAGATGAAAATTTAAAAAAAATTCTAAAAAAGGAATTGATAAGTTGATTGGAAAAAGAAAGTGGAGAGTATTTTCTCAGCCTGGAGACTAGAACAAAGCCCTGTGCTAGATTTATGGTATATTTTGATCTATTAGAAGAAATCGTATCCAAAAATTTTTAGAAGATAAAACCCTATATGTATACAAAAAATAAAGTTACAGTGATATAATGAAGGATAAAATATGACTATAATAATGAAGATTTAAAAAGATTTTTAAAAGAAAGGTATTGTTAAGATAAACTAGTTTAAAAAACATTAAAAGAGGAAAGAGGAAAAGTTTAAAAAATCAGAATAAGAAAAAACAAAATTAAAAAATTTAATTAACTTTGCAAGACTAAAGAATCATGGAGAGAAAGCCATGAGTTTCATGCTTTGCTTTCCCCTCCTCTGGAATTCTGCTATTCTCCTTGATCAGTGAGCTTGGTCTTGGCTGGATGTTCTTGCTGATCTTCTGGGGGAGGGGCCTGTTGTAGTGATTCTCAAATGTCTTCTCCTGAGGTGGAATTGATTTGCCCTTGCAAGGGGCTGGGTTAAGTATTCTTCTTGGCTTTGATCTCGGGAGCTTTTGTTCCCTGAACTCTTTCCGTAGAGCTCTGGAGGATGGGAATGAAAATGGAGGCCTCCCAATCTCTGGTCCAGAGGAGTCGAGAGCTCGGGGCCCCACTCCTCAGTGTGCCCTCGTGGAAAAGTTCCCAGTCACTCCTGTCTTCCTGGTCTCCGGCCATGCTCCAAGCTCATTCAACCTATCACTGAGTGTTTTTGTCTCTGGTGCACAGCCCCATTTGGAGTCTCTAAATCCAGAAGATTCCTGCCTCCAGAGAAGAAAGGTGAGTCTCCCCAGATCTGTCACTTGTGGGGTACCTGCTCAAAGAGCAGTGGCCTGACTGTACTGCAGATCACAGTTTAAGGTAACCCTGAGCTGAGAGCTCAGTCCTTGGCTCTGTCTCTATAGCTGGCTTCCCTGCTCTGATAGCTGCAAACTCTGATCAGACACCCCTGATCTTTCAGTGAACCCACGGGACCTGAGACCATGCTGTCCCCATTAGGGCTCTACCCCACTTAGCCTCTGGAGTGATGTCCCTCAGTGGAGTGGACTTTTAAAAGTTTGGAATTTGTGCTCTGTTGCTCCACCGCTTGCTGGGAGCTGGCCCTAACCCCAAGGTCTATCTTCCCATCACTTTGGATTCATTTCTCTGCATTCCCTACCTTTCAGAAAATGGTCGATTTTCTGTTTCTAGAATTGCTGCTCTTTTTCTCTTCGATCTCCTCTTGGGTTTGTAGGTGTTCAGAATGGTTTGATAACTATCTAGCTGAACTCCTGCAACCTGATATCATCTCAAGCTGCTACTCCTCTGCCATCTTGACTCCTTGCTCCATCCACTTATTTTTGTGATAGTTTTTATTTCTCAATAATATTAGTTTTAAAAATCTGATTACAAAGGTTATTGCCAAAAATTTGAGAAACAAAGACAAACACAGAAAATTGAGGTTACCCATAATCTCTATGCCTAAATAACTGCTGAAAACCTTTTTTCTGATCACATTTGTAAGTAATTTTATTGGTATCATATTTGCACATCCTTTTGTAACTTGGTTTTTAAACTTCATACGTTTGACCATTGTACATTTTCTTTTGACTTATTCAGTATTCCTTGCAAAATCATGAATTGCCCACTTAACTTCATTTTACCAGCTAAACTAGGAAGAACCTCTCATAACAACATGGAAGGTTTTCTAAAGTCAACGTGGCTGCATTTCAATATAAGTGTTTATCAGAGATAATTTTTTTAACATGTTCTATAGTCTCAGGCATGATGCTTGGTGCTTGATTGTGGATCTAAGCAATTTGGTGGAAGTTACTCAGTTTGATGGGTTGTGAGCAAGAGAAGGCATGGGTTATCTGGTCTTGTGGTTAGATGACTCCTCTCAGTGTATCTGAAAGGAGACCTGTAATAGTTCTAGAATGTGCTCAAGGCTGGTTTTTCTGGTAGGGTTATGGCACTGGAGAAAGAAATCTGTTAGAGACTCATTAACTTCCACAGTAGCAAAGGAATCTTAACAGCCAGCTGGAGAACTCCTACAGCAATTGGGACATATGCCTTTTGTTGATGTCTGAAACCATAGCGACTGCCTGTTGTGGAAATTTAAAAACTCAGCAGCCAGTTGGAAAATAAAGAAACCAGGACAATAGAAGCAGTGTTGGGGCTGTGGGAAAGTGGGCACCAGCCCTCTATCTTGAGGGGCACTCACTGTTACTTTCCATGGGTCTGACCAGCCTCCTGACCAGAGCGCTGGGCTGACACACCAGCGAGAAGGGAGGGAACAGTCCTCCTAGAGGCCACATTAACTCTTTAGAGTAAGACAACCATTGTTGGGGGCCTTGTTGTTTCTGCTATGACTGCATGGGCTAGGAGAAGCCATGAGAAGCATTTGAAGTGTATTTGAAAGGAGATAGAGGACAAAGAAGAGAAATAAGCCAAGGTTAGTTTTGGGGTCTCAAACTTAATGATTAAGATGCATTTGCAGTGGCCACTGGGCCACGAAACTGGAGCAAAATGGACAGAGGTGGGTGGATACATTTTGGAGTGGTTGACCCAAAGATGGTATTGAACTGGTGAGAACAGGAAGATTTTTGAGAGCTCTGAGGAGAGAAAGAAGAGAAGACTGTTCAGGTCTGACTGTGGAGCCCCACATTTGAAGAAGCAGGGCAACATCAGGACGGAGACAGACTCAGAGCTAGACGTTCTGGGACCCCTGGGGGCAGTCCCCACCTCACCATTGAAGAGCGATGTGACCTCAAGCAAGCTATTCAACCTCTCCGAACCTCAGCTTACCTGTTTGCAAAATGGGGACAGTAAAGTAGGGTGTTTATTAGATTCCTGTGGATTATCATTTCTAGAGATATGAATTCCTTGATAAATAAGGCTAAAACGATAAAGGAGCAAGTAGACAGGCTGATTTTAAAGGGAGGAAATAATGTATCCTTTTGAAAACGAGGCTTCGAGAAATGAATTTGCCTTCATTACGGAGAATATTTGCTGAAGTGTTTTTTCATTCCACTAATTATTTCCACTGCTGCCTACCTACCTCCAACACCATGCAAGCCGTTTAACATATTTTTTCCCCTAATTTACATGTAATTCCCACTTTCTCAATTGCGAGTTGGTGACGGGCATCTTGGTGCATTAGTTATCTAGCCCAGTGCTTGGCCCGTATGGTCACCCCGCATGTGTGGAACATGTTGCTTCTTTAGGGGGGAAGAATAGATCTATTAAACCTAAAAATAGATCGGTCATCTTAGAGGAGTACACGTGTAGGAGGATCCCTTCCTTTTTTAGGTTTCTCCCTTCTCTTTCCCAAGCAGCTCTTAGAGCTTTCCTGCTCTGGAGGAGAGCTGGGGAGAGATGCCCTTTCTCCTGGGACCTCAGACCTGATCGGTAACCAGCCCTGCCTCCATTTATATGAGGAAGGAGCCTTGGAAAGACAGCTTCAGATCTGCCAGGAGAACAGTCGAATCATGTCCCTAAATAGGGGCAAAACTGATAAGCAACAGCCCTGGTGACAGATTTTTACTAGTAGTTAGGCTGTGTCCCTACAAACTGAATGCTGGTGTCCTCTCAGATTTCATATATTAAAGTCCTAACCCCCAAATGTGATGGTATTTGGAGATGCATCCTCTGGGAGGTAGTTTGGTTTAGATGAGGTCATGGTGGTAGGGCCCCTATGATGGGCCCTGGGCCCTTATCGTAAGAGGAAGAGACAGCAGTGTGCCCCTCTCATCCAGGTGAGGGTGCAGTGAGAATGTGGCCACCTCCAAGCCAGGAAGAAAGCCCTCCCTGTAACCCCGCAATGCTGGCACCCTGACCTTGGACTTTCCAGCCCCCAGAACTGTGAGAAAGGAGTATTTGTTGTTTGGGTGACCCAGTCTGTGGTAGTTTGTTGTAGCAATCCAAGCTGATGAAGATACTCACACAAATTTGTTATGCTTGAAAGAATTATAGGAAAGTCACTCATACATTCAGTTATAAGAACAGATGGTTTTCCAAATCCCAATGAAAATCATGCTACCAATAATATGGCTAGTTACTGATTGAGGGTTTGCCACAGGGCCTGTTCTGGGGTAAAGCTCCCCAAACATTATTGGACTCACTCATCATGACCCCATTCTGAGGCTGGTGTTATTCCCACAACCCCTTTTACAGGGAAGGACCTGAAGCTGAGGGAGGGTAACCCATTTGGTCAAGGTCGCAGAACAGTAATTGGAATAGTATAGCCTGGAACCCCAGAGGACTTATGATTTAACCCCAGGACTTAAAAAAATATATCAGTGTGTCTGTGTCCACAGATGACAAAGTGATTGGAGGCCATATGGACAGATTTTTTAAAAAAGATTTTATTTAGGGGCACCTGAGTGGCTCAGTGGGTTAAAGCCTCTGCCTTCAGCTCAGGTCATGATCTCAGGGTCCTGGATGGAGTGCTGCATGGGGCTGTCTTCTCAGCAGGGAGCCTGCTTCCCCCCCATCCTCTGTCTGCCTCTCTGCCTACCTGTGATCTCTGTCAAATAAATAAAATCTTTTAAAAAAATATTTATTTATTTATTTATTTTGAGATAGAGAAAGAGAACACAAGCATGGGGGCATAGGGAGCAGGCAGCAGAGGCAGAGGGAGAAGCAGGCTCCCCACTGAGTGGAGAGCCCAACATGGGGCTCAATCCCAGGATCTGGGATCATGACCTGAGCAGAGGGCAGCAACTTCATTTACTGAGCCACCCAGGTGCCCTCAGATATTTTTAATAGAATGAGACACGGCCACTACCCATATGGCTCTATTGCTCTACAAACGGCAGGTGTGTAGACACTGTAATGAAGGGGTCTGAAGGAGAGGCTGGATGGTGGCCAACCCTTGTTCTAGTTAGTAAAGAATCAGGGATCATTGGTTTTGATTTGTAACTTTTCAATAGTTGATGGAACCAAGAATGAAATTTAAAAACCTACTAGGACTCATCCAGCTGGCTTTCCCAGAAATAGACGCATAACTGTGGACTTTGCTTCTGTAACATCTCATTAATTTTTCAGCGTTCGCAATGTGTGTGGCGCTGATCGCAACCTGAGCTTACGCTTGTGCAAGTCGACTTCAACAAGCGAGCTGTTTCCTAAGTGGTATCAAGTGATAAATTGGGAGTTGGAAAGCATCACAATATTAGGACTGCTGTTTTTTTCCACAGAGCTCATTAGCCACTGGCAATTAGCATCTTTCGCTGCACAAAATGGCATCATTTGGCATGTTCTGCAGCCAGTACCGTGGATGTGATGATATCATTTAAACTCCACGTGCCATCTGCTATCACGCAAAGATATAGTAGGATGAAGGAGCTCTTCAGCCGTCCCTTAGTTTCTTAGCGACAGAGAGGCTTAATTACAACAAAAATGACAATGCGCAACACTACACCACTCCTCTCTTGGAGAAAGGCCATCTTGGTTTTCTGGATTCTGCTGAGTGAAATTAAAGAAAATATATTAGTACTTCAAGGAACTGGTGACCCATAAGTTCAGTGCTTTACAAAGCCTGCTTTTTCAAATGAGCCCAACAGAATTTCTCCTGCTTTACTTCTCCCCTTGAGAGTCACAGAATGAATATTTATATTTATGCAGATGAGCAAATAAAGCAATGTCACCACTGAGAAGTTGGCATCCTATTGCTCTCTTGAGGTGATATTGTTCCAATTTTTAACTAGAGTATTTTTTAGCTTTCTTTCCCCTATCAATTAAAGAGAGATAAAATGTAATAAAGATGTTCGGTAATTTCCTTTAAGACAGAAGGTCATGTTTATGCCATGCTTCCATAAACCATGTCAGCATATGCAAATTCAGTAGCCTGACCAAATGTGATACCCAGAGATTTCATTGACCTGATAATCCCCAGGTGTGATCAGGAAGACCCCCGAAATAGGGGGCCATTAATACATGTTACCCATCTTTATTCCAGGGCTTTTTGTCGCTGTTGGCCATCATCCAAAATAGTCCTTAGGAGTTTCTTTAAGTTGCAAAGAAAGTCATCATCCAAGAACACACAACACATTTTTGTGATTATCAGAAAGTAGAGTTTAGATTCTGGTCTCTTGATTTTCTTATGTCATCTTCTTCAACGTGTCATGGTCCTCAGAAAAACCTGGCAACTGTCTCTTAGGTTTAGGAGAAATGAGAAAGGGTCTCCTGGCTCCATATATGAAATGGTTGCCTTCTGGGTCTATCTCCTTTCTGTTAAATTAATCAGGAGACTGCATAACATTTCCATCCAACGAAAGCAATTACCCAAGCAGCATTTTACTACAAAGGATGTGCTTAAGGGGCCTTCCCTCCTGGAACCCTGAAAGCAACCTGTCTAGTTGATTATCTCACTCATTCTGACCACCTTATTGATCTCTTTAAAGGGGAGATTAGGTGGAATGTCCCTCGGGGACAAACAACTTCACCACTCTTAGCCCTCAGAGGCCTGGTGGTAAATTTTTATGTCCAATTTGAACTGCAGTAATTGGGGTCTCTGGTCTTAGCAATTTCTCTCTGCTTTTCTAACTTTGGGGATAACTTGGGGGCCTCGGGAAAGATTCATGAGTATTTAGAAGGAGATTTCAAGTCTTTATAGAATCCATGATCTTATTATCTGTATTAAATATTAAGTCTTGCCGGATCAGAATCTCTATTTCAACAATATCTTTAGGTGACATATTTGAACATCAAAGCTTGAGAAGCACTGCATTCCCCCTGATTTGGGGACTTTGGAACTCTATTCTAAACTCCTGGAGAGGGGGGTAGAGAGGGGTCTGGTGGAGGATGTGTGTATCTTTTACTATGTGGTATTTACTATGAGGCTAAGCACACAACAAAGAATAATTAAAATGATTTCAAAGCACTGTGTGTGGTGCAAACTTTCCTGGGCTCTTTCCGGACATAAATGCAGGCAGAGCCAGGTCCCGCTCAGGTCTGAGGTCCCACGGGAAAGGGGATTTCCCACCTGCTCTCCGGAGCAGGGCTGGATGGGAGATAGAAATAAGACTTTGTGCCTTAGCACGGGGGTTTTCAAACTTTCGTTGTCATCAGAATCACTTGGAGGGCTTGTTAAAAACAACAGATTGCTCTTTGAGGGGCTCCACCCCTGAAGTTTTTAATTTAAAAGGTCTGGGCAGGGCCCTAGCATCTGCATTGCTGACAAGTTCCCAGGTTACTACGGAGGCTCCTGGGCTGGGACTGCCAAACTCTGGGAGACACGACTCTGGGTGTGAACCTATTTAGAGCCTTTGCTCTAAACACGTACCAACCAACTTCCATTAAGTGGGATGCTGTCTTTAGAACTAGTCCTCATTCCTAGGGGTTTGTCCTTGAGCAGATCACCTAACCCCTCCAGCTTGGTTCGTGTGGGTTGGTACGTCCTCTGAGACAATGGGTGTTCGTTGGGGTTGTTGCGTCATATAAGGCGGGAGAAGCTTTCACCTCTCTTTGGATCACCTCTCTTTGGATCCCCAAAGACTGAGGAGCGAACAAATGTTAGTTGTGGTTGATTCACTTATGGCTTCCGGGTCCTACACAGAAGCTGGGGCTGCACTCCTTACAGATGGAGGCTGATGCAAGCCCGAGGTTGGGGGCTGGGGGTTGACTAGCAGTCAAAAGCCTAGACTCCATGTGCCTGACTCGAACCAGATGACACCACGGCTAGGTCACTTCTTTCTGAGTCCCACCTTCTCTCTTTGTGGATGAAGGATGAACTTGGTGGTTTTCCAGCTAGGCTGCCTGGGGTCTAGGGCTTCTGGGGATGCCTTGAAGGTGAGCCCGTGGGAATGCACCCAGACTGGATTTCCATACAAGGTGGTTTTTATGAAAAACAGCTCCACTAAAAACAGAACCAGCTTAAAAACTACTAGGAAGGGGGCACCTGGGTAGCCCAGAGGGTTAAGCATTGGACTCTTGATTTTGACTTGGGTCATGGTCTCAGGGTGTGATCCAGTGGACTCTGGCGTCCCACACAGCAGGGAGTCTGCTTCTCTCCTCTCTCTCCCTCTACCCCTCCCTCTGCTTGCTCAATCTCAAATCAATCAATAAATCTTAAAAAAAAAAAAGTCATTAAAAAACACTACCAGAAAGGTGATCTTTATTTAGCATTCAAAGTTCCCCCTCAGAATCATGGAGAATGTACCCAGAAGAGCACATTTGTTCTTTTCTCTCACCATTGAGGTGAAGATGGGGAAGATTATGCCATCAGGCTTCCTCTCTCTCATCTGCTCTAAAAGTGATCTGTTGTCACCCAGACCTCTGACTCCATGTGCCACCACCCTGGAGCACCACTATCTTCTTAGTGGTGCCATGATGAAGGCCAGGAGTGGGGTGTGGGTGGCATCCCAGCCAAGCTGGGAAGCTGCCCCTACCAGCGCAGAGAGAGCATCTGCCCCGCGATGGTGCCAGTCTCTGGTGGACCTGTTCTAAGTCCTAGATCCGGTGTAAATTATTTGACAAGAGGAGTTTTTGAGAGAAGACACATACCTTGCCCATCTCTGGAAGTTAGTGCCCAGTTCCAAGACTGGTATTCAGCTGGGTCTAGTAGTTCCCAGCAGGTGCCTGTCCTAACTGGTGAGACGTCAGTTCCTAAACAGTTAGGGTATGTGTCTTAACTAGTTTTGACGTTGGTTCTAAGCAATTAGGGCACGTGTCTTACTAGTTTTGAAATACTTTGAAAACCTCCTCCCTTAGTTGTTACAATGGCTCTCCCATAGCAGGCACACAAGGAAAGGAGGTTGAGCAAAGGCAGAAGCAGAAGTGGGTGGCACAGGGAATGGGCAGCTCCTTCAGACACCAGGAGACTCCAGGGGAGACCCCCCCTTCCCAACCTGCCATGTACTCACTCCCTTTTGGAACCGCTCATGATTTTGACTAACCCCCAAACAGGGGAGCTCACCTGGACATGTCAACACAAACGTATGTGAATGTTCTGACTCAGAAGGATACCGGGAGAAAGTCCCCAAGCACAGAAGTGTTAAGTCCTGTGCCAGTGACATCCACTGCCCCAGGGGCGAGCAGGACCTGTGGGCATCACCACCAGCGGCCCCTGCCATCTGAGCTACCCCAAAATGAACGTATGACTGAGTCCCTCCTGGCCTCAGACCCTTGGTGGCTTTTCATCTCCTAGTAGACGAACACATTTTAAAAGTATACACTTAAACCTCTCATGATCTGACCCATGTATCTGCCTGATAGTCCTTACTTTGCAGTTTATTTTTGGAAACAGGGAAGGGACCATCATCTCGACACAAAACAGCACACACGGTGGTTGAGCAGGTCATGCTTTGCCCTCTCCCGGCCCTCCCCACGCCCGTCTAACTCCTCCTCATTTTGAGAGATTTAGGGCCATGGGGGATGATCTGTTAAGTAATTTAAAAAGAAAAATACGTAGATAACATTCGGCTGATATTTATTGGCCCATGTGTGTTCCCTTGAATTTTAAAACCTGTTTTGATTTGCCCTTTCTCTTCTCTTCTCTCTCTTACTTGCCCTGACAAACTTTTGTGTAATGTTGCAGACATGGCTAGCTGCTGACCCAAGGTGTACACGCTCCTTCTTTCTTGCCATGAAGACCCTGCTTTGCTTGGGCAGCACGTGTGGAATTAAGGCAAGGACTTGCTCTGCCTGGGGCTGGCAGGGGCCCCATGACTCACAGAGAGCAATGAGATTGAAACCGGAGTTGTGGACTGTGGCTTCTGGAAACACTTTCCCAAAGGGGGCAGAGTTGGCTAGCTTCTTCCTTTTTGATCTTTGCCTCTCCTGTTGTCTGGAATGTGGCTTGATATCTGAAGGTCTACAGGGGTCTTGCAAAAATGACAGCAGAATAGGAAAACGGAAGGAGCCTGGCAGGTTGCTGACATCTGCTCTGGCCAGGGCTCTGGTTATATCATAAGAGAAATACCCTTTATTGGGCGTCTGGGTGGCTCAGTCAGTTAAGCAACTGACTCCTGATTTGGGCTCAGGTCGTGATTTCAGGGTCATGAAATCAAACCCCGCAATGGGCTCTGTGCTGAGCATAGAGCCTGCTTAATATTCTTTCTCTCTCCCTTTTCATCTGCCCCTCTCTGCCATCACCCCTGCCCTTGTCCCCCCCCCCCCCCCCCCCAAATTAAAAACAAACAAACAAACATACTCTTTATTCATTTGGGTCATTCTAGTTGAACTCTGTTACCTGCAGGAAAATGCTATTCTGACAAAGATCTCCCCATCCTGGACTTTCTTCTCCAAAACAAGGTCATCTTTTGGCATTCTGACATCCTGTGATTTCTTTACCTCCTATTTATGATGAGATTTCATAATGAGGTAATTAGATCTTATTACAATTTTTAAAAAATATTTTATTGATTTATTTGACAGAGAGCACAAGCAGGGAGAGTGGAAGAGGGAGAAGCAGTCTCCCCACCAAGCAGGGAGCCCAACAAGGGACTCAATCCCAGGACCCTGGGATCATGATCCGAGCCAAAAGCAGTCACTTAACCAACTGAGCCACCCAGGCATCCCAGAGTTACAATTTCTTATAACTCTCCCCACCTCGCTATTTGCCAGCCCAGTTTTTGTGGTGGTTATGAGGACAGAGATGAATGAATTGGGTAGGAATTGGAAAAGTTATAGTAATTTGAATGGGAGATATATTCCAGGTTCATTGGGTATAAAATATTGAGACTGGCACTTAATAAATGAACAGTATGCAAATCCAGTCAGGATTTTTACAGTGCTATTAAAAAACCATTAGATAGTATAAAATACTGGGGGCCCTACAAAGGGACCCCTAAAAAGAAATATTAGCAACTTCCCCAACAAATTTATCCTTCTCTTGATAAAGATCCTATAAGTATATAATGAGAGGATTGGTATTTAAGGGGATAGATGAGCCTGAATTGGATGGAGATTGGAAAAATTACAACAGGAGTGAGGAATATAACCTAGTTGGACTTTGGGGAAAAAGTTTACCTTTGAGCTTGAACTCTAGATGTTTCACAATCTGGTAAATATTAGGCGTTTGGTAGTTTCCTGAGATTCTGTAACTATCTTCATTTTCCCTGGAGAGCTCAGAGAGTGTACAACTCTTGGTGGACTAGAAGGACTGGTGTTCTAAGATAAGCCACATCTAGACTGGGTTATTTCCCATGCTTCTGTAGTTTTAAGAATGTGGAGTCAAATTGTCTGGATTTTAATCTTAGCTGTGATTGAGCAAGTTAATAACCTCTCTGGGCCTGACTGCTGCCGTTTGCAAAATACTGACAATAATGATATTCACCTATTGTGTGAGGCAATTGAAATTAACCAGTATAAAGCACTTAGATCAGTGTCTGGAACTTAGTAAGCTGTCAGTACAGGCTGTTGTGTTGATTACTGACTATACTGTGATATGATGTTCTACTTCTGTGTCTGTTTATTCCACTAGATTGCCAGCTCCTCCAGGGCGTGAAACATGTCTTATTTCTTGATGTGGTGGGTGCCACCACATAGATACACCCAGATAGTATTTAAACCATCATTTTTGATGCACACAAATGAATGAAATACTCCTCTGATACTGTCCTTCCTGTGGGAAGTATCTTATTTTACAAGGTGTCTTACTTTGCAGATTTATGTCTTATCTCCACCCCCCCCTTATTCTAAGCTCCTAGCCCCTGTTCCTCATCCCTCTGTTCAGTAATAACATAACTCAATAAACATTTGTTGAGTAGATGAAACCGTAACCCAACCCTCACCTACCCAGAGTCATCCTTGTCAATTTCTGCCACGAACTCCGGCAGAACGTGTACTCCAGTGAGAGCAAGCTGTGCGCTGTTCTCTAAATGTGCCCCGTATTTCATGCCTCCACTTGTCGGTTCAGGTAATTCCCATCTGCCTGCCTATCTCCACTTTGCCTAGCAAAACCTCCTTCCTCTCTAAATTCCAGCCTAGACACTCTTCCTCCAGAAATACGCTCTGATCCATTCAGGAAGAGCCACATCTCTCTCTCCCTCCCTCTTCCACCCCTACCTTGACTTCTTACTCTGTAATGATTTCACTGAAGTTTGATACTTTGTCTTCTGTATCATAGAACCTAAGCACCTCACCTAGTGCTTGACATAGGGCAGGCATCTGAATAAGCTTCTTAAAGGAATAGGCAAGTTTGTCGATAGAATGACATACAGACCATCCTCAAATAAACATGTTTTTCCATTATGTCATAAATAAATGATTATATGCACTTATGCAAAGTGCATTTTATCCATCCCTCCCCTCTCATTACTCTATCCATTTCCTCTTATCCAGGGTGGCTTTTGACATAAGGCATCCATTTGGGAGGACGTAGGCCAGGATTTGGAGTTCAAATTGCACATATGGAGCAGAGGGAAGACAACTGGCTGGCATAGGGTTTGAGCCTTGACCTTGGCTTTGTTGCCTTAGTGTTCAAAACCCAGTGATGCTCATTCTGGAAAGGTGAGCATGCCCTTGGGAGGGCATCACAGAATCTCTGTGGACATGATATTTTTATGTTCATGACAAGAAGGTATGGGTTAATAAAAATATCAGGATTACAGTTGTAATGACATGAAGACCTAGAAGAACAATGAGAAAGAACATCTGCATGTAGTAACATGAAGAGACGCGAACTGGTAGAGCTAAACTGCCCCTGAATCCCCCACGCCTGCCAGTGGACCAGATTTCTGGCTACTCAGTAAAGGACCCTGTGTCTGTGTCAGCCAGGCTCATTCAGATCATTGGATTAACGACACAAACGCAATGAATTCAGAACAACCTTTAATTTAGGTCTAGTGTTGGGAGGGAGTGTTGGTGTTTCCAAACTGGTGTCTTATTTTTGCTATTCCAAAAAAGAATTGCTTCTTATAAAAAAAAAAATGTCATGCCTGCAGGATTGTTGTGTCTAGTTCTGGAATGATTATTTGCTGGAAGCAATTACCGTAATAAAATCAGAATTTTTTAATTTCCCTTCCTCCTAAACAAAATGGCATTTGTGTGGGGGGTAGTGGCATCCTGTGTGGCGGGCGGGGAGAGGAGTTTTTGATACCTCATTTCCTCAGAGGGAGGTTAAGCTAGGAGACAAACTAACTAAATTCAAAAATGTTTGGGGTGTGGCTGGCAACCCACTGTTTCTGGGTATATATGGTATAACTTCAAGCTGCCTTTGTTTGGAAAAGCACAACAAAACAAACAAAGAAAAGCATTTTTCTTCTTTGTTTGTTTGATGCTTGGCTATTCCGGTTATTTGCTTCAGGACAAAATTCTGGATCCCGGAGGTTGTATAACTGATACCTGACCCAGACTTTGCAGCCCTCTTAGGCTCGCTGGCCTCCCCTCTCCTCTCCTTTCTCTCTACCCCCACACCCCATTCAGAAACCCAAACACAATCACACTGACCCTGAGTTGTGTTGCCCCAGGCCAGTCAAATTGCAAAGGGACTAGTCCCATAGCTGCTGGAATCATCTTGTCTCTTTTCTGGTACCAGAACTTCTCCTTATTCTGTCCTCTGCTGAAGATCCAAAAGTCTGTGGTGTGGGTTGGGACAGCAACAATTCAGAGAATCTAGAGAATTCTCCCCCCACTGCTGAACAGGCTACACACCCGTGTGTCAACATTCAACAAGAAGTTGCTCTGCTGTGTTGGTGCCAGAGAAGTTTTTGTCTGGTAGAAATGTGTCCCCCCCGCCACAACCCCCCTGCCCCACGGACCTCAAGTGCATACATGTGGTAAGGAATACATTGGTCTCGGTAAATAGTTTATTTTAATTTAAAATCAGCTGGCACTTAGTGAGCACCTATGTACTTTAACATGCATTATCATATAGATTTTCATAAGCACCCTACGAAGTGGAAATCACTGTTCTCATTTTAGAGCCAAGAAAACTGTATCTTACTGAAGGTTGCATTGCTAGTGAACGATGAAGTCAGAATTCTAAGTTCAAGTATGCAAGTCTGACTTTAATAAGACTTGTAAATAGAGAGAAAAGATGGCAAACCGTGTTAGAGCACTAAGTTGTTTGTTTTTTTAAACTGATATAATGATGGTTTCTGCTTTAGGTAGACAAGGAAACGGAGTTGGTTGAATGAAAGCTCCTGGAAAGACAAGATTCATGTCCTAAATCCTAGAACCTGTGCATGGGATCTTATCTGGATAAAGCCTTTGCAGATGTCACTAAATGGAAGAGCTTGAGATGAGTTTATTCTGGATTTTCTGGGTATATGCCCCAAACCTATTGACACGTGGACTAATAAGAGACAGGTGGGGAAGAGACACAGAGTGGAAGGAAGAGACAGGTGAGAAAGAGACAAATGAAGACAGAGGACACCTTAAACACAGCCACAGTGAAGGAAGACCTTGAGGAAGCAGAGAAAGGTCTTCCTCTGGGAACTCTGAAAGGAGCACAGCTTTGCCAGGTCCCTGATTTTGGATTTCGGCCCTGCAGAACTGTGAGAGCATATATTGCTATTGTTTTGGGCCACCTGGTTGGTGGTGATTTATTATAGCAGCCATCGGAAACCAATAAAGGTGGCAGTGCGAGTCAGTGGCGGGGACAATCCGCTTAGAACCCCGGTTCCCAACTCTGACTTTCATGACATTTGACCTCGGCACGTCACTTCCCTGGGCCTTAATTTCCTTACATGGAAAACAAACTGATGAGACCCTTTCCATCTCTGTGATGAAGTCCCAGAACCTAAGTCAGGTTCGGTGGGGTGAGGAGGTTCGGAGCCGACGACTAAAGAAAGAATTCTTAAGACGTCTGGTGATCTATGAATCAAGGATTTAGGAGCACTGCGCTCGATTTCCCTGCCAGGGGCCAGTGGGTGGGAGCAGTAATTATACGGTGACCTTTATCTTGGC
This sequence comes from Mustela nigripes, assembly GCF_022355385.1. Classification (NCBI taxonomy): domain Eukaryota; kingdom Metazoa; phylum Chordata; class Mammalia; order Carnivora; family Mustelidae; genus Mustela; species Mustela nigripes. The sequence continues at coordinate 27,333,464 of NC_081562.1, forward strand.
AGAAATGTTTGAAAATGAATAATTAAAGCTCCTCCTTTAGAAATATGACTAATGCATCATTTGCCTTTTGTGCAGTGGGCTTCAACCAAGGACTGTTGGCTTTTAATTCCCGGGTGCATATTTTAAAGGAAAATAATGAACAATGCTAGAGATTCTGGGGGTTAGCAACTGTTCTATAGCGATATGTGTGTCTTAATGGAGGAAAAGTCTTATTGAAGGTATTATAATCTGGGTAAGGCATAATCTGATTCTTCCCCCAGGTATAAATGTTGCCCAGTGGTTTCTTACAGGTAAGATCACAAGGCCTCATTCCTCGGATATGATAGTCCTCACCTGTTAGTAAAATTCATGGTAAATCTACATTTTCCAGCAGGTGGCTTTCTAGTAATTGCAGGACTAGAAAATGTAGGTACTCTATTTTAAGAACCACAGTGTTTTACTCTATGCAAAGATACAGTGTGATTTGAAATGCTTGCTTATAACTATGGGTTGATTATATAAGACGAGCAAACTCAGAATCAGCAACAGTCTTAAAAAAAAAATCCCCTTCTAAAATAACCAATAGAGAAATGACAACTTTGCCAGTTATGGAACTGTAGCTCTCTCGGTGAAATCTGGGATCCATTTTTCCATTATGAGTCTCAGAAGATTATTGGGAACTTTTCCTTTGCATGTGAGATTGTCGTTTCCAGTTGAACTCTCTTCCAAATGTCCCATTTTCTAGAATCCAACTGAGAAGGCAGAAAGTATGGGGAGCCTGTTGGTCACCACCCGGGGCCTGCTACATACTGACCCCTTCGTGAATGCAAGTGAACAAACAGCAGACTTGTCTCTGGCAAGTCAGTTTCAACACAGAATGGAGACAGGTCATGGAGTCTCATCCTCTTGGGCACACTGGATGTTGTGACATCCAGAGCTCAGTGAGTAACAGTCACCAAATACACATGAGTTCTGGGCCTCAGGGTACTAGGACTGGTCACTGCCTACTCTCACCATCCTTGTAGGCGATACCTTTGCTGGATGAGAGTCAAAATATTATCCAGGGAGATCAAGCAATACTTGAGCAAATCCGCACCAACCCAAGATACTGAAATGCCAATTGAATATTACCCCCACCTTAAAAGACCACCAGAGACGTGAGTCAAAGCCAATTAGCAAGGGTCATTTATTGCAGGTTCGAACCTGGACCTCTGCGCCGCTCGTTGCTCCTGCTCCTTCAATACATGCAGGAGATGAACACAAATCAGATTGGGAAGATGGGGAAGGTTCAAAGGAGCCAGAGGGAGACACATAAGTAGCTGGAGGAGAAAATATATAAAACGAAAAGGGGATCAAACACTTTCCCCTACCAGGCTTGTCCAACCTCACTACCTAACACATTGACTTCTTTTTTTTTTTCCCCTTCAACTTGTATTGGATGTCTACCACGTGCCGGGCTGTGTTCTAGGTACTAAGGATAGAGGAATACATGGAACTCACATGAGCCCTGCTTCTGTGGAGCATCCATTCTAGAAGTTATGATGTCAGCGGAGGAATCACACATGGTTCCCACTGTGAAAGGTAGCTGCCAGCGCCCCCTCCACATTCCATACCCAGCTCAGTCTCCCTGAGACCACAGTCTCCTCTTCTGACTAACAGAATGCTGTCTGTCCTCTAATAAAGGAAAAAAGTTGGGACTATGTGAGGTGATGGACATTACTAACCTTATTGCGGTGATTGTTTTGCAATAGATACATATGTCAAATCACTGTATTATACACCGGAAACTTACACCACATTCTATGTCAATGATATCACAGTAACACTGGGAGGAAAAAAGAAAGCAATATAGTCAAATGTGGTGCTATGGAATGAAATGTTTCAAAAAAGCCAACCCCTCCCAACCCAACAACCACTAATGTCATCTATTAGTCTCTGCTTAATATAGAGTGTTTTCCCTCTCTGATGTCATCTAGGGTTTAGAGACAGTGCTAGGTGAGGAACAGGTTTTAAATAAATAGAAGTCTGTGGAGGATATAGTATTGTATAGACTCTAATGTTCAGACAACTCAGAGGAGCTGCATGCTTGGATCATTTCACTCTGGGATTAGAAGATCCTAGAGGGGTGGGTGGCTCAGTGGGTTAAGCCTCTGCCTTCAGCTAGGGCCATAATCTCAGGGTCCTGGGATTGAGCCCTGTGTTGGGCTCTCTGCTGAGCAGGGAGCCTGCTTCCCCCTCCCTCTCTGCCTGTCTCTCTGCCTGCTTGTGATCTCTCTCTCTGTGTCAAATAAATGGATAAAATCTTAAAAAAAAAAAAATATCCTAGAAAGAGTAAATCGGCGACTCTCATACAGGAAGTGCTTAATGAATGAATGAGTACAGGCTTTCTTCAAAAATAAAAAAGGCTAATATTTGAGTTGTTCTGTTTACTACATCAAAAGCCTATTAGATGGCTACTATTTGCATCCCCATTTTACAGATGAAGACTTCAAAGTTTTGAGTTGTTAAGAGCCACACCTGAGACCATGTAGCCGCTGAGAAGGAGAGATAGGTTTCAAGCCTGGGGGACTCCAAGAGCTCCTAACACTATTCTGTGCTATTTCCAATAGGGCTGGGGGGGGGGGGATGTCTTATTGGCATTCAATGTTTTTGTTTCCTTTCTTCTTCTAAAGAGACTTCCAAATACCTTTCATTAGGTTTTCATACTGATGTTACCCCATTTACTAACTTGAATATGGTGAGCAGTCTTCCTGGATTTCAAAAGAGGCTAGTCTTTGTTCTCTTTGATCTGGGATGTACATTTCCCTTTTCAGCTTTAGGACAGACAGAGAAATGAAGTGAGACAGACAATTTTCTGTTATAGATTTTAAGGGGGTGCCAGAAAGTTCTCCCTACCTGCAAAATCTCCCCTTCTCGAATCCTGATGTTTAATATCCCACCAATGCAGGTTCATTGTTTGGTTTCAAGTTATGTCATCTGTCAAAATGCAAATAAATCAGGGACTGATAAGTGGCATTGCAAGCCAAGCAGCTTGCCAGCCTGCCCATCTTCCTTCTTCCATCTGTCTTTTCCTTTAATAAATATTTTTGGAAATAGACTCTAGTTGCATAACGGGTTTTAGAGGTTTAAAGATATAGAAGTGGTGTTTGCCCTTGGAAAGGTCTTGGCTCTGGAAGCAAGCAAATGTTAAAAGGGATGCAATAGTGTTTTAGATGTAAGGTGCAGGAAAAGCATAAAGGGAGGAACACACTGCTCTACTTGGAAAGATGACCACAGATACTCCTTAAGTCTAAAGTCCTTCACACTTTAGTAAGAATGAACTATGAAGATTTTTTTTTTTTCCCAGAAGGCAAGTTTTGGTGAAGGAGAAGGTTTGGAGTGTGTGTGAGTTCAAAGGACTATTACAGAGGGAGAGAGGGAATGACAGCAAGGGAAACAGTTCACAAAGAAAACCCTGTAATCCAGGTCATGGCACTGAGCTGATTTCAGACCGAGAGTAGACTGGGCCCTCCTCACATACAGGGACTGGCCCCATTGTCAGGCCATGTGTTAAGACACCATAATAAAAGAAGAATCAGTATTTTTGCAAAAGGGTTCATGTCTATTCTATGAGGTGAAAAAGTTGTTGGGCTGTTGTGACTGACCGGTAGGCACAGAGGCAAGGACTTCTCCACTGGATGGACTAGGAGTCTGCAAACTTTTTCTATCCACTGCCAGATACTTAATATTTGAGGCTTTGCAGGCCCAATGGTCTTTGTAAGGACTCCTGTGAGGATCTCCCACAGCCCCCAAGGACAGGATTCAAATGAATGGGTGTGGCTAAATTCCAAGGAAACTATTTACAAAAACAGGTGGTGGGCTGAATTCCCGTAGGGCATAGTTTCCTGGTTCCTTATTTATACCCTGTAACAGACAAATTAAAGGCCTCTGTTAAGGACAAGTAAGATTTACATAAAGTTTAAAAGTAAAAAAATAAAAGTAAAAAATAAAGTAAAAAAATTTACATTTTTTGAGGTGAGGACTGGATGGACAACAGGGTCTCCCGCAGAGTGCGTTCCCCGGGTGAGATGACTGCACAACCAGGGACGGAACCGTCCATCTGAAGGAAGCAGTCCTTTTTGAAAAGCCTGCAGCACAGGAAGAATAAGAGAGGAAGGGTGCAGAAGGCAGACAGACAGCAAAACTAAAGGCAATGTATGGAAAGGGAGAAGATATTTGCAAATGCCTTATCAGTTAAAGGGCTAGTATCCAAAATCTATGAAAAATTAATCAACTCAACGCCCAAAGAACAAATAATTCAATCAAGAAATGGGCAGAAGACATGAACAGACATTTCTCCCAAGAAGACATATAGATGGATAACAGACACATGAAAAATGCTCCACATTACTTGACACCAGAGAAATGCAAATCAAAACCACAATGAAAATGGCTAAAATTAACAAGTCAGGAAGTGACAGGTGTTGGCGAGGATGCAGAGAAAGGGGAACCCTCCTACACTGTTGGTGGGAATGCAAGCTGGTGCAGCCATTCTGGGAAACAGTATGGAGGTTCTTCAAAAATGTAAAAATAGAGGTTTCCTACAACCCAGCAATTGTACTACTAGGTATTTACCCCAAAGGGTACAAACATAGTGATCTGAAGGGGCAAGTGCAACTGAATGTTTATAGCAGCAATGTCCACAATAGCCGAACTATGGAAAAAGTCCAAATGTCCAAAAGATGAATGAATAAAGAAGATGTGGCGTATAACACACACACACACACACACACACACACACACACACACAGAGGAATATTACTCAGTCATCAAAAAGATGAAACCTTGTCATTTGCAACAACATGGATGGAACCAAGAGGGTATTATGTTAAGTGAAATAAGTCAATCAGAGAAAGCCAATTATCATATGATCTCGCTGATATGTGGAATTTAAGACACAAAACAGAGGATCATTGGGGAAGAGAGGAAAAAATAAAATAAGATGAAACCAGAGAGGGAGAAAAACCATAAGACACTCTTAACTATAGGAAACAAACTGAGGGTGGCTGGAGGGGAGGGAGGTGGGGGGGAGGGTAAAGAGTGGTGCACATTAAGGAAGGCACCTGATATAATGAGCACTGGCTGTTATTTGCAACTGATGAATCATTAAATTCTACCTCTGAAATTAAAATAAACGAATAAATAAATAAATAAATAAATAAGGCAGGATCTTCATGCTGCAGAAGCTTAGCTGGATACCGAAGATTCATGCTTAAAAAGGTATAGAGTGAGTGGTCTGTGACTGATGAGAAACTGCTTCTTTTCAGTGGTAACATATAAATGTTTATTTAACACATTAATTCGTAGATTATAGTTACTTAGGCCTTCATTTATTCATTCACAAATATTGCTTATTGCTTGCCAAGCATGGGCCTATGTCCCGAAGAAACAATATTGAACAAATCAGGGTCATCCCTGGACACCAAGATGTCCAAATTACCTCCCATCTAGTTCCCTATTGTGATTTTCGGTAACCCTCTGCTATTTGGTAATATGTGATTATGGTACCTTGAACTCCACAGAGTTTTTTTTAAAGCAGTGAAGCCCTTGGACCAAGTTGTGCCTTTGAATTCACCAAGACTGGTTCTGTTATTGTCGTGCAAAGATCCTGCCTGTCAGTAACAATTACCTGCATACCATCTTTGGCAAATGGCTTCATGCATCGCATCACTTAAACCGTAGGTCTGTTAACTCCATCTTATAATCAGAGTTGGACACAGACTTTACGTGCTCTAGGAAGCACTGCTTTATGAAAAACCCTCAGATACATATCTCTATCCCTGATGGCTTCTCTAATCAACTACGTGCTCAAAACCTCCACGCCGATGATCTGCCCAATTTAATATGCCCAAACTTGAAGTCAAGACTTGTACCCCACCCACACTCCTTCTGCTCCCCCACCCTCCCACACAAGGCTACCTAGATCAGTGAATGGGACTATTTCCCACCCAGTGATGACTTCCTTCCCCTCATCCCTAATGGTCTACATTCAAAGTAATGGTCTACTATACTAATGGTCTACTATACAAAGTCTAGGTGATTCTATCTCTTAAATACCTCGTCAGCTGAGATACTTTTTCTAACTCCAGTGTGTTCATCAGAGCCTAACCTACTAACTTCTATCAGGACATTTTAATTTTTCTGCCAGTCTGCTCTCACCTAAATATCATGGTCCCCCTGTATCCATCTGATCATATCTGTCCATTCAGAGGTTTCAAACTGCTCTAAGGATAAGGAACAAAACTCCTGAACTTCTGTTAGAGATCTACTCTAACCAGCATCCCCATCTTTCTCTGAGACTACTCTCTTTTCCGCTTTTTCGGACACATCTGAATTAGGTATCCTTTTGGAGCTTTATTCTGGTCTGCATGTGTAGTATCGTATTCATGCTTCCATTCTCCATCAACTCTTGTATCCACACCCTTTGCCAGGAACACCTCCGTGCTCTCCCACTGGTGATGGTGCAGAATTTCCGGCCCCTGGGCTCAGTCATGTGACCTGCTCTGGCCAATTAGGCGAGATACTGACCCCAGGTTGCAAGGGGCCATGCATGCTTCCTTGTCCTTGGAACCTCTCCCTTCACCACAGTAAGAACATGCCCCAGGGAGCCCTTTGTGTCCATGAAAAGGATGAGGAACCCGCAGAGTGGAACTACCCAGCTGCAACCAACCTCCACTAACTCACACTCTGTCAACACACGAACATATACGAAGCAATAACTTGTTGCTGTTTTAAGCCAGTGATGTTTGGGGTGCTTTATCCTGTACAAGAGCTCATTGAGACACTAACACAGTGATGTGTATTTTCCCGTGGCTTTGTTAATACCTTTAGCCTTTGTTCATGGCTTTAAGTCAACAGGGTTAAAATCAACAAAGACTATGTCGTCGATGGTCTCATTCTTCCTCCTCTGAACAGCAAATCTGTGCTTGAGAATTGAGGTCCTGTCAAAAGGCAGTGAATGGTTAATTCCTGAGAATTTTTCTGTGACTTTCCTGATGAAACTAGGGCCTCTTTCTGCCAATCCTGCCATTAGGGTGGATGAAATTGAGCACGGATATTTCCCTTACACCACAGAGGCTTTTCATCCCTGGGAGAGATGGGAAGTCCGCTGCCCTAAAGCTGAGGACCAAGCCGAAAATTCAGGGCTGGTTTCAGAAATGACACCGTCTACCTGTTTCCTAAGGAAAGGCGCCATCAGTCCGAGGCAGCTTTTAAAGGTCGTCCTAGATTGGAACAGCACATTTTGTTCTTCTTTCTTTCTTTCTTTCTTTTTTTTTTTTTTTTTTTAAATCCGTGTCCTCTGAGGTTCTCTTTGAAAATCTGTTGAATGTTTCTGGCCTTTATATTCTCTCAAACTGACAAAACCCATTACTAAATGGATGTTAATGAAGCCACGGGGCCAAGTCATTGGTAATTCAAAACGAAAACCGTGACCGCGTGAGGCTGTCATACGTCGCCCCTGAAAAGCCACAGCAAAATGCTGTGCTCTTCAAGGAGACCCTTGAAATTAAGACGTTCACCCAGAAATGTTAAGCGATTCGGGGGCTTTGAAACAAAGTGCCCTCATTAACACGACCTCAGGCTTGCGCTGTCTGAACAGAAACGGCGATGGAAAAGTAAATAATGAGCCCGTTTCCTGGCACTAGAGCCGACAAAGACCTACACACCTGGAGGGCGGCAGTGCTTTTCCCGGAGATCAGGTCTAAAAATAGACCTCTCAGCTTTGCTCCAGTCCACCCCCAATTCCCGAGCAGACATCTGGAAAGGTGAGGCAATTCAGTGTCCTAGCTGAAATGTTTTGGGTATTTTCTTTTTGATGGGGAGATGGGGGAGAAGGTTAGAAGTTTGAACGCTTTGTTCTCGCTCTGCTTTTAAAATAGTCCTAACAGGCTGTTCTCCATGGGCATGGGTTTGCAAGAGAGCCACCTTTGCTAACTGACCTTCTCTAGAAGAAGGACCCTTTTACTTGGGAACCAAGATGTCCTGAAAACTATGTGTCCCCTCAGGAGTGACTTCCTAAGCTGCCTCCCATTGTAGGACGCCCTGGCCTTTGGGGTAATATGGCAACCCAGAGACCTATTTTGCTTTCCAGTCCAGTGAATGAGCACAGGAGGCTTGGAGAAGCCTTGGAGCTGTGTTACCTGAGGACCAGGAGGCCATGTGGCAGGGCTGGGCCATGAGGGGCCTCCTTTTTCTGGAAGAGGGGCCCGAGGAAGAGACCCCTCACTGATGGACTGAAGCGCAGGATGGGGTTCAAATGAGTCAGCTGTGTTGAGGGCCATTTTGGGGTCTGGAGGCATTCTTTTTTTTTTTTTTTTAAATTTTATTTACTTATTTGTTTACTTATTTATTTTACTTATTTGACAGAGAGAGAGAGATCACAAGCAGGCAGAGAGGCAGACAGAGAGAGGGGAGGGGTGAAGCAGGTTCCCGCTGAGCAGAGAGCCCAATTCGGGGCTCAATCCCAGGACCCTGAGATCATCACCTGAGCCAAAGGCAGAGGCTTAACCCACTGAGCCACCCAGGCGCCCCTGGAGGCATTCTTGATTCTCGAGGGCAATAGGGAGTGTGAAGAATTCTCTGGGCTTCTGTGTAGACTCTTGGGGAGCCTGCAGTCTCCTTCCAGCTCCCAGGTTCCTTCCCAGTGAGCATTTCCAAGGTCTCTTGCTGAGACAGTGAGCGTAAAGTCCCGCAGCCATTGCTCCTTAATCTCCTCAAAGTGGGAGAGGTAGAGATGGGGTTTGGGGCTTGCTGGTCAAAGTAAAGAAGACTACCCTTGTTCTCACCGTGCTTCTTCGAGAGATTCCTCAGGGAGAGCTGAGGAGAGGCCCCACAGCCTTGGGTCTGCACCTCTGGTCAGGATGGCTCCATCTTCCCTATGCGGCTAAGAGGTTCCATTGCTGGAAGCTTCCAGGGGACATAGTTGGATTTGCTTTTCTCTGGACCATACTGGGGTTGTTCAGTTTCTGAGTTCAAGTGCTGCTTTTCCCCTGGTCTGCCTTTCTTTTTCCCCAGAGGATAGTTACATGCAGGTTGTTGGATTTTAGGGAAGAGCAGAGTGTGCAGTCTGTTGCAAATGAGGGAGACTGACGTGAGAAAAAATGTATTTAATTTTCACCTGAAAACTGCTACTTTGTCACAGGAGGTAGGTAGAGACCAGTTATGATTAGCGTCCTTTATGTTTTGCAGGTACTTTACATAAGTGATTTCAGCCTTCCCATCTGAATAGTTTATATGTTGAAATTTGTTTAGGGTTTAATTATTATGCCTTCCAGGTTGAAACAAACAACATTTAAAAACCTTTGTGATGGGGCACCTTGGCGGCTCAGTCGGTTAAGAGTCCAACTCTTGATTTCAGCTCAGGTCATGATCACGGGGTAGTGGGATTGAGCCCCAGGTTAGGCTATGTGCTTAATGGTGAGTCTGCTTGGGATTCTTTCTCTCCCTCTCTCTCTGCCCTTCCCTCCTCTGCTGGTGCACAGCAGACTCTAAAATAACTCTTTATTTTAAAAAACCCAAAAAACAAAAGAAGCAAAAAAAAAAAAAAAACCCCACCTTAGTTACCTATGAGGCATTTTGGAATCCATAAAGCTCATCTCCTTTTGATTATTCCTTTTATTTTTTTTTTAAAGATTTTATTTATCTACCTAACAGAGATCACAAGTAGGCAGAGAGAGTAGGAAGCAGGCTTCCTGCTGAGCAGAGAGCCCGATGCGGGGCTCGATCCCAGGACCCTGGGATCATGACCCGAGCCGAAGGCAGAGGATTAACCCACTGAGCCATCCAGGCGCCCCTATTCCTTTAAAAAAAAAAAAAGATTTTATTTACTTATTCGTGAGAGATAAAGAGAGAAAGGGAGACACAGACAGAAGGGTCTCCATGTGGGATTCGATCCTAGGACCCTGGTATCATGACCCGAGCTACCCAGGCACACTGATTATTCCTTAAGACAAATATACATTACCATTTTCTTACATTCTGTAAGTATGTATGTATGTATTTATTACAGTGCTTTGGTGTATTCCAGGGAAATAGGGATATAAGAACAAGAAGAACAAAGGTCCTTCCTCAAGGTTTCAATTACAGAATAAGAAAGACATGGTTTCAAAGATACTGCTGTAAAGTGCTTGGCAAAAGACATTCTGGGTTTTATCCATCCTCTTGTTTTGGAAAAAATAACTTGCAAATTTGAAAAGAAAAGCCTGGGTGTCACCCAAATGCCTTACTTCTCATGATTAGAAGTGGCTTCTAGGATTCGCTAATGCAGAATTACCTCTCAGTTAAGCTCTTCTCATGCTCAAGGTAAGCTGCTTCTACCATTTGACAACTTGATCCATGGCAACATGGAAATGGCTCACTACAACTCTTTTATTTTGTAGTTTCCCCTACGAAGAAAGTAGCTTTGTATAGGAAAGTGTTGATCCTCACCCATTCTGCAAACTAGTGCACGGATGTGAACTCTTCATTATTTACAGACCGAGTGTGGGGTGCTGTGGATCAGACAGAATACCCATCCTCTCTTGCCATGGGCAATGTGGAAAGTGGTTTCAGACTGTGTTTGGCTTGTTTACAGATGGAAACATGAGTAGTTGACCGCATCTTCTGAGATCTCCAGTAATAATTTCAGCAAGTCTGTAATTCTAAAGCAAGAACTCCGCAATCTGAAATGCTTTGGGAATGAACATATTCGGATGGCCCCACTTTGAGGATAGCTAATAATTTTTCTTGTAGTGCTATATGATTTTCATTGCACTGACAACCGTTCAGTAGACTTATTTCTACAGTGCATTATTTACTCCCTCAACGTGATAACAGAGAATACTGCATAGCAGTCAGTTTTTCTCGATGACCTGGCCTGGTTGATTATTACTCACAGGACCGGTTGACATGCAGTGATTGTTACTGTGTTTACTGCAGGGTTATGGAGAATACAATAATTGTTACAGATTTTTATAGCCTATAATTATTTACCCCATACTAAATGGCCCCCCACTGATGTATCCCTGAATTCTTATTCATTATTTCTCATTACAGTTTGGGTACTTGCCTATGGCAGCCTCTCTCCCCTGTGTTTCTTCCAGTCTGTTTCAGGCATGGGAGTCCAAAAACTCTATGGAGACAGGACTCATAGGATCTGAGGTTTACTCTCATCAATAAAGAGTAGGACTGCAACGTTATGACATTGTCATGAGAACACTGTGACATTGATTTGGGGGACTCTGTGTTCTTTTCTATTTGTTCCCTGGTTCTCATCTGGTTTAAGGCCAAATGAAACTAATAGATACTAGATTCTAGACTGGAGAGTTGTTCAAGGAGCTACTTAGATATGAATTAAAGTCAATTCAACTCTTACTTACAAAAGAAATCTACAATCCTTAATACTGAGTTGCATTAATATTTTGAGTTGATGTCTCAAGTGGTACCAAACTTCACATGTACAACAAAAATGCATGATGTACTCTCTTTGAGGGGGCGAGGGAGGAGCTAAGAAACTCACACTTTGGTCAAGGTGGGCCTGAACTGATTCTGCTTCTAGGTTGATAATTTCTGGCTGCTGCTTGAAAGGCTGACACCAGCTTTGCTAGAGGAGAATGAAGAGGCCGGTTCTGACCTTTGATGAACACAGAGATATCATGTCTCTTTCTAGGGCCTGAACAGGAGGGGTCATTTCTTCATTTCTCCCAAGAGACAAAGGACCGAGTTGAGGGCTGGGGTTACAGGCATTTTCACACACATATACGCCCAGGAAATGTAATTATTTTCTCCTTGATAGCCAAGTCCAAGTTCTAAGCAGCAATAGCATTGAAGGAATTTAGTATGATTCCCTAGGTACTTGGAGGAGAGTTTGATCAGAATGCTTAGTACTTGGGTTTCCCCTTGGTCCTTGTGACTTCTTTCTCCTCTTTGAGGGGTTAGGACAATGCTTCGGATTTCCTTTCTGGTCATAGTGGCCAGTAGGAAGTCATTATGCCCAATACAACTTAATTTAATTTAACCTACCCAAACAGTTAAATTAATTTAACTTAAATTAATTTAATGACTTAAAGGTCATTAAATATTATTGATTGATGAGTGTCTCGAATACTGGGACTAAAGCAATAGTAACTGCTGGCCTAACTCACTGCAGAACCCGAGAAACTTTATACAGAGGGTCTCTGGAAGGCAGTTTGCAGAGAGGGGAGAGCCCAGCTTCCTGAGTCACCCACCTCCTTGGTGTCCCCATCTCACCACCAACTGACCTGTGACAAGGGCAAGCCACTCCCCTCCAGCAGTCAGTCTCTAGGCTTCATTTAGGGAAGGGCTTCAGAGCACATCCCTCCCCCGCTGGGTAGCGGCAGGCATAAAATGGATAACACCCAGGTTCCGGGGAGGCTCTCCCTAAATGATGACCCACACAGATTTCATAAGGAGTCAAAAGTTAACCGAGAAGGTAAGGCAAACTCTTCTCCTGTATTTTCTCTAAAAGACAAACTCAGTAAATGATCATTAAAAAGAAGATTTACCAGCCTTTGACCTCCCAAGCAAATACCAGCCACACGGTTGGGGAGGTGATCTCAGTGTCCTTGAAATTAAAACCCACACAGACGAATGTTTCACCCATTCTTCTCAGATGTGGAGATACCAGCAAGACAGAACGGAGCAGGATCTAAATAAATAGTGTGAGAGGGAAACCTAGCCAGCCCCCGACTGTTGCCTTTGATACCTGGAGGCTGGTCTGCCTTGTCCAGGTGGGTCCTGACAAGGGAGTCCCCAGATCCAGAGTAAGCTGCCAGGGGAAGGTTTGGAGAAACAGATTCCACACCTGTAATAGTGGACTCTCCCAGCCAGGTGCAGGAGGACTTGAGGCTGGTGGGAAGGGACAACTGGCACCTCCCCATCTCAGAGACTTTTCTAGTTCTTTGTTTTTGAAAAAACCTCAAGGAAGAAAGTTCAGAGTCTGCAACTGCCTAAGAAAAATGATTTGTTTTTGTTGAACAATGAATGATCCAATTCAGAAATGATGCAAATGTGGCTTTTTTTTTTTTTAAAAGATTTTATTTATTTATTTGACAGAGAGAGATTACAAGTAGGCAGAGAGAGAGAGAGGAGGAAGCAGGCTCCCTGCTGAGCAGAGAGCCCGATGCGGGACTCGATCCCAGGACCCTGAGATCATGACCTGAGCTGAAGGCAGCGGCTTAACCCACTGAGCCACCCAGGTACCCACAAATGTGGCTTTTTACTTACCTTCAGGTGTTCAGTAATAGTCACTGATACTTCTGGGAGGCGGTTCTATTCCGTTTATTTTCTCTAAAGTTGTGAGAATCATTCCTTTCAACCTGACTTTGCTCACGTCTTAAAACATTTTGTGTGCATCTGTTTAATGAATGGACTGTTTTGATAAGCCGTGAATAATAGAGGAAATGATCATTATACCTGCGAGCAAATTTGTGAGCTTTAATTTTCAAATAATTAAAATGGGGATGGAAAAACCTTTGTATCTACCAGCCTTCTCATTTGAGTAGTCCCCAAGAATGCAGGCAATACTAAGAAATGTTTCTGCAAAATCTTTATAAAAAAATTCAAACAAACTCTCTTTAATTCTAATTTACTGAAGTTTTCATTGTTTAGACTTCTTACAGGTACATATCATTTTTTAAATTGAAATTCAATTAGCAAACATACAGCACATCATTGGTTTTGATATAATGTTCAGTGATTCATTAGTTGATTATAACACACAGTGTTCATCATGCCACATGCCCTCCTTAATGTTCATCCCCCAGTTACCCCACCCCCTACCCACTTTTCTCTCCACAGCCCTCAGTTTGTTCTCCAGAGTCCAGAGTCTCTCATGGTTTGTCTCCCTCTCTGATTTCTTCCTATTCAGGTTTCCTTCTCTTCCCCTATGGTGCTCCTCTCTATTCCTTATATTCCACGTATGAGGGAAACCATATGATAATTGTCTTTATCTGCCTGACTTACTTCACTTAGCATAATCCCCTCCAGTTCCATCCCTGTCAGTGCAAATGGTGGATATTCATCCTTTCCGATGGCTGAGTAATATTCCATTGTATATATGGACCACATCTTCTTTATCCATTCATCTGGTTGAAGGACATCTCAGCTCCTTCTGCTGTTTCTATTGTGGACTTTGCTGCTATGAACATTGGGGTGCAGGTGTCCCTTCTTTTCACTCCATCTGTGTCTTTGGGGTAAATATGCAGTAGTGCTATTACTAGGTCATAGGGTAGCTCTATTCTTAACATCTTGAGGAACCTCAAGGAACCACTCCATACTGTTTTCCAGAGTGGCTGTACCAGTTCACATTCCCACCAACAGTGTAAGAGGGCTCCCCTTTCTCTACATCCTTGCCAGCACCTGTTGTTCCCTGTCCTGTTAATTTTAGTCACCCAGCAACGTTTGTATTTCTGGTGAAGCTGGCTTTCAAAGTCATTCTATTTCTCTTTGGGATACCAACTTTCCAAGTGTTTATTGTGGAAGTTTCTGGAAGTCAGTAGTTCTCAGAGTGGGGTCCCTGGATCAGCAGCGTCAGCATCCCTTAGGAACTGGTTTGAAAGGCAAATTCTCGCTCTTCCGTCACCTCTTGAACTGGAAACTCTGGGTGGGGCCGGAAGTCCGTGTTTCTACATGCTTTCCTCGGTGATTCTTACATTTGTTAGAAATATGAGAAATGTTGCCTTAGGGAAAAACTGACCTTATTTATACATTTTGCTCTTGTGAGAACCTTATTAGTCTTTAATCTTCTCACTTTGGCCTTACTGGAACATCCTTCATTTGGAACTTTGGAAAATGACTTTTTTCCTTTACAACCATCACCCCCACCACTACCACCAAACCAAAAAAAAAAAAAAAAAAAAAAAAAAAAGTGGTATCAAGAGCTCCTGCCAAGGCTGGAAATGAACTGTTTCACTTTAGGAAGAAAGAAAAATGAAGAGAGTATCCCCCAGCTTTTGGATCGTGGCACGAAGGTCGTACTTTATCTACTAGTCTTCTCACGCATGCGTGATTGTAAAACTGTCTCTCCCGGGGAAATAGGATAATGGAATATTTAATCTCCATCCAAAAATTTCTAACCTCTGGTTGTAACTTAAATAAGAAAATTAAGAGTCTACAGGAAGTTCACAAAGTTATTACCAGCGCTCCCCGCCCCCGCCAAAAGGCGCACTCTCTAAGGAGAAGGCCAACAGGGAGGAATTGGGAAGAGGAGGGGACATCTTGCAGGACAGGCAATCACTAGGTGGATTTCTCCTTCAAGACTCCCGGGGGAAGTTGCCTTGAAAGCGGAGAAGGGCCTTTCTGTCTCAGCCCGACACTGCTGAGGGGGCAACTTTGGACATGGATTCCTCCCACCTGGCTTATTTGATCGGGATAAATCTTGGCTCTCGTGGGATGTGCCCCATGGCAAGTCTAAAACCTGGCGACCTACCTGGAGTCCCGATTGGTCCTCTAGCAAAAAAAAAAAAAAAAAAAAAAAAAAAGAATCCAACATTAAAAATGAAGAGGTTTTGCAGAAAAGGTTAGATTGCAAGCTTAAAAAAATTTTTTTATGAACCTATCAGCAACATTATGTCCATATCGAACACTTCCGTATCTATATAAGAGGAGTAGGTCTGAGGACGGGTTTTCTGTTTCCGATGTGACAAACAGCATCGAGGCGGCCACATTCTCTGCCAGTCCCCACCGTGTCCCTGAGGCTGGGGTTCCTCTTCATCACTGTGGGTGTAGTTTTACTTTTTCTGACAGCTCTACAAATGATGGCCCCAAACCAGAAAAAAACACATGTCCATTTCAATAAGATGTTCATCATCAGCAGACAGGTACAGGGATATAATCACCTACGAAAATAAAGGCGTTGCTCTAGTCCCAAACATACCATTCAATGAAAAAAGCCAGATGATATGATTCCATTTATATGAACAAGAGTGGGCAAAGTTCATCTAGGGTGTTATGAATTAGGATGGTAGCTCTTATCCATGGGGAGAGGCTGGAGTGCGGCTTTTGGGATGTTTGTATGTTCAATTTCCTGATCTGTTTGCTGGTACCTGGGTGGGTTGTCTCTGTGGGGAACTGTTCACAGGAGCGATGTGCATTTTTCTTATCTTACGTATGCTCTGCTTGGTCAAAAGTGTCCCCAAAAAAGTATGTCTGGGCAGACTGGTCATATCCCTGTTTACTTACTTGTTATATGACTTACTGGCTTAATATGCATCTTCGAATTAGCCAATTTCTAAAAAATTTTTTTGCTCGTGTTTGAAAAGAGGTTAAGATTTTTATTTGGGTTTTCTTGTAGTCTTCAGAGTTATAATACTTCAATGCAACCATGTTTAAAATTACTGATCTCAATGCCCTTAGATGTATCTCAACCTCTCTGAGTTTCTGAGTTACTTACTGAAGAAACTTTTCTAGGCAGTACACATTCCAAGCTATTTCATATCTGAAGTTTTGTTTTTTTTTTTATTTTGCTATCACATATGAATCCAGGATATGGAATTCTTACCATACAGTATTTTCTTCTAAAGATCTGGAGACATCTTTGCATGACTTATAGTCATTAGTATTTGAACTAGGAGGTCAATGGAATATTGGCTCTTTGGTATTTTACACTTTTTTTGTTCTTAAATTTGCTTGTGTGTTTTTTTTTTTTTTTAACTGTTAGATTCATTTCTATATGCTTTTCTTTCCTAAAAATTGATTCCTTATATTTGGAGCTACAAATGTTTAACCAGAATATATCAAAGTGGGTTCAGTTTTGTCTGGGATCTGGTGTGTACTCTCAATTAGTTAAAATGCTTTTCCCAAATAAGAAATACTTACTATATTGTTTGACAATTATTTCTCATCCATTCATTTTCTTTCTTTAAGGGAGATCTATTATCCCTTGACTGTGATATTTCATCTTCTCTGCACATTATTTTCATTGCTTTAACTTATGTCTTGTAGTCAGGGTAAGGTGGAGTCTTCTAGATTTATTGTAGCATAAGCACAGTGGTGACCTTCCATTACCTTTGCCTATTCTGTAGATTAGGAGCAAATCATGGGTTCCACCCACTTTCTTGAGGGGGTTAATCAAGAGTGTGACTTGTGGCGGGCACATTGGGCAGAGTTCATCATTTTTTTTTTATTTGTTTTTATTTTTGTTTTTTTTTTTTTGTGTGTGTGTGTTTGTTTGTTTTGTTTTTGTTTTTTACATCCAGAGTTGAACTATGTTCTGATAATGTGTGGATCTATGCCAAAATATCTCAAATCGAATTTGTTTTGAAGGAAGAAATGACATACAGTTAAATCATCAGATTGCTTGCTTGCTGATTTTAAAGACTAGGAGGAGTGGAGAAGGATTGACAGCCACAACTGCACTCACAGCCAACACTTAGGCTTTGTGCCATTGCAGAAACACACAGCAGAATACCTCCCCATATGCCCAACCCTTTGCTTGCTGAGACTTCTTCCCAGGAACAAAGTCTGAGGCCTTCCCACATGCAGCCCTAGTGCTATTTATAGGCTGAGATGAGAGGGTCCTAAGCACGGGGCTTCCCAATGAGTTCTCAATGCTGTCTTTCATTTTGAGTCTCAGGACAGTATCAACCTCACCATTTTGAGCCGGGGTTTTAGTAGGCATTTTTTTTCTCTTTCTTTCTTTCTTTCTTTCTTTCTTTCTTTCTTTCTTTCTTTCTTTCTTT
>NC_081562.1:27351169-27376521 GCF_022355385.1 Mustela nigripes
ACTGGCCTTTCTGATTTCATGTCCCATGACCCTTTCCAAAGAGTTGTGATGTCCATTTAGATTTTATGTGCTTCTATTATGTTTATTCCACAACCAACTTGAGAAGTGGAGCACATGAACTTGGCTAAGCCAAATATGCACATTACCCCTCTATCCCACAACCAGCTCCAGGATTGTTTGTTTAGGAGATGGTCAAGTGAGCTAAGCTTGGCCAATCAATGTGACTCTCAGGAATTTTGCTGAGATACTGGGACAAATACTCTCTCTTGATGGATGTGAAATAGGAGGCATGAAGGACTGGGAAGTATTGACAGCCATCTTGAGATCATGGGGGTGCAGCAACTAGTCTCAGGATATATTTGACACCAAGGCAGAGATTGCTCTTAGAAAAAAACAAAACAAAACAAAACAAAACAAAACAAAACAAAATTGGGCTTTAGTGACATCATTGAGTAGCTGAATTTGTCCTCATTGGATTCCAGACAGACATTTCTCTACATTTACATTTTCCCAAGTCATTAAAGTTCCTTTATTGATAAGCCACTTTGAGTTATGTTTTATTTTGTTTGGATACAAATGGATCTTCAGTGGTATAGGAGTATCAGCTGGGGTTCTATTAATTCCTCTTCCTAATTTCCAGAACTTACTCTCAGGAAAAGGGCAGAGTTCATCATTTTTTTTAATTTGTTTTTATTTTTGTTTTTTTTTTTGTGTGTGTGTGTGTTTGTTTGTTTTGTTTTTGTTTTTTAAATCCAGAACTGCTTAGACTGTATCTGGAGAATACAATCCTGTAGATTTCTGATCTGTAGATGGCACCAGCCCTTGATTTCAGTGGTTATGCTGATGTTTTCCAATGTGAATTTTTTGGTCACAGTATTGGTTTTCTATTGGCATAATAAATTGCATTAAATTTAATGGTTCAAAACAACACATATTTATTATTTTGTATTTACTGTGGGTCAGAAGTCTGAGAACAGCTTATCTGAATCTTCTCATTGTCTCACAAAGCTACAATCAAGGTGGTTTCTAGAGTTCATGGTCTTCTAATCTCATGTGGTTGTTGAACGATTCCAGAGGGTGCTGGGGTGGTTAAGCACCTAGCTCTTGATTTCAGCTCAGGTCATGATCTTAGGGTGATGAGATTGATCTCTGTACTGGGCACTGTGCTCAGCAAGGAGTCTGTCTGAGATTCTGTCTCTTCTCTTCTGTCCCTTCCCCTACTCATTCTCTTTATAAAATAAATAAATAAAATCTTTAAAAAACCCAAGAATTTAGTTCATTGTAACTGTGGAATGGAGGTTCTCCATTCCTAGAAGCCACCCACAATTCCCTACCATGTACTCTTTTCTGCAAGTGGTTTAAATCACTGTTACTTCTTCAAGGCCAGTCTTTCCCTCCAGTCTAGTAAGTCGGGTAAGGTGGAGTCTTCTAGATTTATTGTAGCATAAGCACAGTGGTGACCTTCCATTACCTTTGCCTATTCTGTAGATTAGGAGCAAATCATGGGTTCCACCCACTTTCTTGAGGGGGTTAATCAAGAGTGTGACTTGTGGCGGGCACATTGGACAGTGTCTACCACGGTCTTTTCAATAGTAATTTAATGTTTTTAGAATTGGTATGTGGCTATCCTACATATGATCCCAATCTCTTGCCCCGTATCTTTCTTTAGCTCTTTCGCACCAGATTGGTCTGAAGGATGATTTTAGTATTTCTGAGGGATAGAAGCCAGTGTGGAAAAGTAGAAATAAACCCAAGCAACCACACATCATAGAAACCCACGAAGTAAGCACAACTACGATTTCACAATTTCTTATTCCTTCTGGCCCTGGCTCTGTACCAGCCCATCTGTGTTTGCCAACACCCAACAGAGGCTCTGTGGGGTCTGTCTCTTCTGGGTAATTGTAGTGTGGGCTGCTTTGAATCTTTCTTTGACGTTCAACAGGGGCTTACAGTAACACTAAGACTTATGTGAATGAATTTCCTCTGATGTTGAGTAAACGAGCAGCAAATCACCTACCTGGGAAGGAGTGGAGGTGAGACTTCCGTGTGATACTCATTTCTGACCGGTACTGAAGTCCTGAGCGGCTCCTGGTTTACCTGACACATTTCATCTAGCTTGACACAACCAATTTTTAGTGATGACATTTTTTTCCCAATGATTGAGTTTGCCTCCCTTGTCAGAATTCTGGCTGTGAAGAAGTTAATGACTGCAATAATAACCCTGGAAATGGGTTTTAAAAGCCCAGTAAGGGGGGAAAAATGAGTCTGTGAATTTTATTTTTATTTTTAAATGTAGGAAAGCTAGAACAGATAATTTGGTTGAAAATTATCCTGTTTTCAGTTTTTTGTGGTGATTTAGGAACCATTTTAAGATTTCATCCACTTCTTTATGCTCTCCATCACCAAGTCATAATTCTAGTGCGATTATGTCAAAATTATCTCTGCAGTAGCCAACTGTGGTGTTACAAACAGAGAATTAAGACTTCAGGAGGTGAATAAGCAGAAGCAGCAGGAGCTCTAGAAATGGAGAGGCATAAACCTTCTGATCTTCTGCAAATGTTCCCCAGGACAGCAAAGGAAGTGGGGGTTGGAGGGAAAAAGCAGGGTTTGTTACATAAAACAGAATCATTTCTAAATGGAAAGAAGGTGGATCCCACTTTTCTCAAATGACACTCATGGATCTTTCTCAAGCAAAGGGACTTTGTGAGATGGGTCGTATTACCATCGCATTCTATATGGGTGGAAACATTTTTCAAAATGCGGTATGTGGTTACTTGTTGTGATACAGCCTGCAGCCATTCTATAAAAATAAAGTCAATTTTAAACTTTTAGACTAAGAGCACTTTACCCGATTTTCTTTTTTATCTTCTTGGCATGCCAGAATATCTCTCAAGTTCTTATTCAAGGGATTATGATGATCAGAAACTGATCTGCGCATGGAATAGTGCGCATTTATTGGGGAATGGTCAGCATACAAGGCTGATTCTAATCCATTAGAAAGCTAAATGATCACTTGTAATTACTTGGTTTTACTTCTTACTTCTTTTAGCAGAGATCACTGTAATTGGCAGCTATCCATTTTGTTTTACCCAAGAGTGTCCTTGGTGCTTCGTTAAAAACTCATGTCACAGGATGAATCAGACTAACTCCGGAAAGATTCCAGGGGTCAACGTGACAGTGTCTGAAGAAACAATGCTTTATATCCTTATTTTCTGCCCTTCATACATAGGCATATTTTTAAAAAAATATTTTTATTTTATTTATTTATTTGACAGAGAGATCACAAGTAGACAGAAGGGCAGGTGGAGAGAGGGGGAGAAGCAGGCTCCCCACTGAGCAGAGAGCCCGATGCAGGGTTTGATCCCAGGACCCCGAGATCATGACCTGAGCTGAAGGCAGAGGCTTAACCCACTGAGCCACCCAGGCGCCCCAGGAACATTTTTTTATATGTATGAAGTATACTTTAATTTTAACACGGCATCTAACACAGATTTTCCTGTTATCTTTTTGGGCAAGATGGGGGAAGTGTTGGCGACACTGGAGGTCAAGTAAGATAGGGGGGATAGCTTGTACCCTGAAAAAACTCGTGATGGAAAGTGTGGAGAGGAGCCTATAGAAGAGCCACACGATTCTGTGTCAATCAGCATTTTTATAAATGTTTGCTTGATGGATTAGAAGTCTTGCTTATCAGATCTTTGGATGCCCCATACTAGATGGGGTGCTGACAAAATGAACAATGATCAAAACGACACACCTCATTGATTGAAATAAGGACAGAAATCCAAGAAGATTGTATAGGGCTGGGATATACACTGACAGAGATTTAGGTTTTTCTTTATTGTATTTTAATTTTAGATACTAAAAATGTTTAAAAATCATACAGAAAAGGAAAATAAGTACTCCCTTTCTAGCTGCAGCATTTTGGTATGTTTTAGAGATTTTCAAAAAGAATGTGTGTGTATGTGTTCTCATACATGTATTTATATTTATATAGTTTGGATGTGTATCAGTAATACAGAAACATGTTGTCCCGTGAAAGAGTTCTATAGAAAAAGTCAAGTCTGGCTACAGTCTGCGTGTGTCCGCACCCCCACCGCCCCCTGCCAAGTTCATCCATTGAATACTAACTCTCAAATAGGATGGTATTAGGAGGTGAGGACTCAGAGAATTGATTATGTCATGACCCTTATGGATGGCATTAATACCATTTTTTCCCTTTGCTACCACTAGTATTACTTATACCAACACTCTGTATCCAAATGTGTGAGCTTTTTGCACACTGACCAAGTCTCTGACACCAGCTGGGGGTCCTGCAGCTCAGTGCAGTTCTGACACTATCCACCTGGGGTGGGTGGCACATCCCACAAGTCAAGCTCTCAGTCTCACAAGACCCTCCTCACTTCAGACACCAATTTCAAGTCCTAGGTTGCATGCTGCATTTCTGGTCAATTGACTATAAATTGAGATTCCCACAACCCTTGGGTTCTTGGGTTTAGTGATTTGCTAGAACAGATCACAGAATCCAGAAAGACCCTTACTTACATTTGCTGATTTGTTATATAATGAAGAATATGATAGAGAATAAAAGAATGGCCAGATGAAGGATAGAAAGGGTGAGCTCCGTCCCTGTGGAGTTGGGGTTCGTTGTTTTCCTGGCACATACATGTATTTACCAACCTGACAGCTCTCCATATCTCTACTTTAGGGATTTCTATGGAGACTTCATCATGTAGGCTGACAGATTATTACTCAGTATCTGGCCTTTCTTCCCTTGTCAGAGGATAGAGGATGGAGTTGAACATTCCAAGCTCCTAATTATGGCTGGTCTTTCCCATGACCTGCACCATCCTGAAGCTATTCTGGAGCCTACCAAGAGTCACCTTGTTAGAACAAAAGACATTTTATCACCTAGGAAATTCCCAGGTATTTAGGAATTCTGTGTCAGAAACCTGGGTCAAAGGCCAAATGTTAGAACAAAAGATGCTCCAAGTACCCCTATCGCTTAGGAAATTATAAGAGTTTTAGGAGCTCTGTATCAGGAACCAGGGGCAGAAACCAGTATATGTGTTTCGTATTATTTCACACACTTAAACCCATGGTGCAGACATTAAAATACGCAATCATGACTCTCTTGGTATCACTATCACCCGACTGGTAGCAGGACATTTTTAGATGAGAATGATTTTCCTCTATCCCTTCTTGTGGTAGTTGTATCTTTTTTCTTTTGTTTGGAGTGGGGTTGTTTTCTCTCCTCTTCTGCTCAACACAGAGCAAAGACTGGCCAGTCAGAACACTTTCACTCTGGCTACATGTGATTGTTTAGTAGTTGACAAGCATTACAATCCAGGTCAATTAAGACTTTTGCTGGGGTTCAAAGAAGCAGGTGTTGCTTGGTCTTAACGAAGATGCAGCGAAGATGGCATCAACTGGGTTTTGTTCCTGGCCATATTTGCTACCATCTGCAAGCATCTTCCCAAAAGTGAAGTCAACTCATGGAAAATAAAACATATGGATATATGAAACCAGTTCTATCCCTTACATTTCCCAGTTATGTCATAAATTCTCCCTTTAAAAGACAAGGTTAGTTAGTTTTCTTTCACAGATATCCAAAAGAGTTCCAATTAATATAGAAGTAAGGTTAAGTCAACAGAAATGGAGATATTTAGTTTGTGTAAGAGACAACTGGGGGTATATGAGAACTCCCTTCCTACACTTAAACAACTGTTGCATGGTAATGGTCTTGTTCTGAATAGCTACATACCAGAATTAGGTTGTGATTTAGAGACAGGCAGATTTTGGCTCTGGACCATGCACATGTAAGTCACAACAAGAACAAGAACAAGAACAAGAACAAGAACAAGAACAAGAACAAGATAAAACCAATTTATTGTTCACGTATTATATTTTTGGTATTGTTCTAAACCTTTTCTCAAAAACTCCATGAGGAAGGCATTATTATATCCTTGTTTTATAGATGTAGAAGTTGAAGTTCTGAGAAATAAAGTACATTTTCCAAATGTCACTCAGCTTTCAGCTAATGAAAGGCAGAGCTAGGGGCACCTGGGTGGCTCAGTATATGTGTTTCCTATCATTTCACACACTTAAACTCATGGTGTAGACATTAAAATACGTAATCACGACTCTCTTAGTATCACTATCATCCAACTGGTAGCAGGACATTGTTAGATGAGAGTGATTTTCCTCTATCCCTTCTTGTGGTAGTTGTATCTTTTTTCTTTTGTTTGGAGTGGGGTTGTTTTCTCCCCTCTTCTGCTCAACACAGAGCACAAGAGGCTCAGTGGGTTAAAGCCTCTGCCTTCGGCTCAGGTCCTGGTCCTGGGTCCTGGGATCGAACCCCACGTCAGGCTCTCTGCTCGGCGGGGAGCCTACTTCCTCCTCTCTCTCTTCCTGCCTCTCTGCCTACTTGTGATCTCTGTCTGTTAAATAAATGAATAAAATCTTAGAAAGAAAAAGAAGAAAGGCAGAGCTATAACTCAAATATATGTCCATCTGACTTCTGTATCTCTTAATCATTGTATTATAAACATTTGCTAAAAGAAGGCCATCAGACGTTGTAAGTCAGAAGGCATAATAATGGCACCTTTGTTGTGTGTTAACAAGCCTAGTCACACTGAAAAGCAGAAGAGCCAGAATGACTATCACATATATTTATTGAAAACCATATTTGGGAAGACAATATGAATAAAGTCTTGATATTTATCAAGACAGGTCCTTCATATTATTTATTTTTGGGATTATTTGAAGGGAACTCTTGTTATTTTCCTAAATGATTAGGTTTCAAAATGTTTAAGGATCAATATTTAAGCACCAATTTGATGCTCATCCAATTTTCTCATCAGCAAAACTAAGTATTTTTGAGTTTGTTGAAAGATACATAAGTAATTTTAATTCAGTGGATCCATAGAGCAAGGCTTGCTTTGCCAGGTTTGGCTAAATTTTGGCTCTAACTATTCTCTCTTGATATTGGCATTGCCCAGAGATTAGGGAATGGGAAGCACCCTCCACTCATTGTTCCTACATGTTTTCCTTGGTTCTGAATGTGGTTTTACTTCACTGTTTTTCAGACACAGTTGTCTCATTAGAGGTTCACGGCTGTGCTATCCTGGCTCATTATATCTATTTTTTCTCATATTTTATTTTTTAGCTTCTAGATGCCCTTGGTCAAAACTCCCACATGTACTTCCTTTCCTGTGGTTTCTGCAGGCAGCAAAATCAGTCTCAGAAGTTTCCAACTGGCTGAAAACAAAGAGAAAGTCACAGAAAATATGGATGGTGACAATAGCTGCTCTTTCTGGCACAGGCTTCTCAGGGGAATTAACTTCTTAGGCCCCACAGATAGCAGAGAATCAAAAACTGAGAGGAAGGTACAGAGTCACCAGTCAAAAACTCCTTCATTATTCAGTCATGGAGAGACAGCCCAGTGAGATCAAATGATTTTCCCAAGATGATTTAGCTTCTGGTGTGTTGCTGGCATTAAAACCCAGGAATCCTGACTCCTGGGTCAGGGGTCTCACCAAAGGCCGTCACTGGCCAAGCCCTTGTTATAAAGCCACTGAGCCATCGCTGAGGAGGATGATATCACCATACATGTGTTATGACTTGTTCCTTCATCCAGTAACATTTCAGGAATCCTCATTTTTACTTTTTTTCAGGTAAGCCAACACATCTATGGATCTTATAAACACCATCTGTGAAAACAAAGAACTTAATGGGAAAACTTATTCTGAAAGCTTTATCTTTGACTATTTTTTTTTTAGATTTTTTAAAAAATTTATTTATTTGACAGACAGAGATCACAAGTAGGCAGAGAGGCAGGCAGAGAGAGAGGAGAAAGCAGGCTCCCTGCGGAACAGAGAGCCTGATGGGGGGCTCGATCCCAGGACCCTGGGACCATGACCTGAGCTGAAGGCAGAGGCTATAACCCACTGAGCCACCAGGTGCCCCTGTCTTTGACTATTTTTAAAACTTTTCTATCCTGGGCACCTGGGTGGCTCAGTCAGTTAAGCATCTGCCTTCAGCTGAGGTCATGATCTCAGAGTCCTGGGATTGAGCCCCACATCGAGCTCCCTGCTCAGCAGGGAGTCTGCTTCTCTCTTTCCCACTGTGCGCGCTCTCTCTCTCCCTCTCTCAAATAAACAAATAAAATCTTAAAAGATTTTTCCAACTTGTGGAGGTCTGGGCACCAAAAGAGGGGTCATCCTCATCAGAATTAAAGAACTGTCTTAGGGTATAGTCTTGCATAACTAAGTCCACAGCACCCGTTGAGCTAAAGAAATAGGGTGACCCGGTGGTTTTTGGTTTGAGAGAAGCAAAATGAATATATGGCATCAAATATCTCTATTTTATGGATTAATGTATTAGATCTTTATTATTAATATTTGTTATTTATTTTATGGGTTTCTTTGATCACTTTCCATTTGGCTGTGCTCTCCCACTTCTGTCACTACCTTGGAGACAAAGCTTTAGTAAACTTACCATTGATGATTCTACCATCAGATTTGGTTTATTTATTTATTTATTTATTATTTAAAAAAATATTTTATTTATTTATTTGACAGACAGAGATCACAAGTAGGCAGAGAGGCAGGCAGAGAGAGAGGAAGGGAAGCAGGCTCCCTGCTGAGCAGAGAGTCCGATGCGGGACTTTATCCCAGGACCCTGGGATCATGACCTGAGCCAAAGGCAGAGGCTTTAACCCACTGAGCCACCCAGGTGCCCCTCAGATTTGGTTTATTAACTACCGTGCCCCCTGATCAAACGGTGCTCCTAAAATATACCAGTGAAAGACTATTTGAAAGCATGTTCAACTTATACTTTGCCTTTTCATTACGCTCCCGTGTGATGAAAGAGGTCCATAGTGGAATTCGAGTAGATACCAATTTACTACTTGAGTCTGGCAAGCATTTAAATATGAACAAAAGCGATAACAACAATAGCGATGACAACAGCCATAGAATTGGTACTTTGTGCCAGGATTCAGAGGCAGAATCATGAAGAAGACACAGTTTTTGCTAATTGGCAGGCTCCCTGAGGGTGCACATGGGCCCCGTTTATCTTCGTGTTCCTCCCTGCACCTGTCCCAGGTCCTTTGTGCAGCAAAGGGGTTTGGCCAAGCACAGAAGAGGTGAGAGGTTTTTCCCATACAATCTGGGTTTGAGTATGGACAGGAGGAAGGAGGGGGGCATGATGTGATGGCTGAACAAGAAGGCTTTGCTGAGACAGAAAGCTGAACAGAGCTGGGGTCAGCCATCTGTTGTCACGGGCAAGGCCCGGAGGAGGCAGCACCCTGAGGGGATGTATGTGGGGATCCTGGTTCCGTGGGAAAGGAGAGTAGGGGAGACCCAGACAGGGCATAGCTCCCTTGCTGCTCAGAGTAAGAAGAGTAAGATGATGATAACTATCATGATGATAGCTTTTACTTAGGGAGCATTTCCTGTCTTCCAGACAATTTTCATACATTGTCTCTCTGAATCTGAAGACAATTGTATCTTGTCTTCATCAAGAAGTTAATTGACCTGTTCATGGCCACATGGCTGGTAAAGGGAAGAATTGGGTCTACTCTCAAATCCATCTAACTATGTACAAATTGTTTGCTTACAGATAGATAATGTTCCCTCCTGGTATTCTGCTTTCAGACACCTTCATAACCAACTGCTCCTGGTCAAAGTCCATTAACAGTTAGGAGGACTGTTGCAGGGGTGAGATCCTTGCTCTATTCCACATTGGAGGAAAACTAAACTATCAGTGGCAAAATCTTAATTAGGAGATGATCACATGACAGCAGTGGCAGACATGAGAGAGTGCTCGCCATCTGGTCATCATAGGTAAGGAGCTTCCTAAAGAGTCAAGGAGACGGTGTGGAGAAATCTTGAACTCGAGCTCTGTCTGGTCTTCCTTCACTCCTCATGCACATTTCTTTGCTATGGTGGAAAGTTACTTTTGTGCTGATGAATGATCTTCTCTATTTCTCATCTCTACACTGAGATTGTAAATGATTTCCTGCTCAAAAATAGCTCCCCACTTCCTATAGAATGAAACTGACATCTCTTCAAACCCTTCCCCACTCTGGCTCCAGAGTACCTTCCCCATCTTTTACCCCATCAGTCTCCCTTTGATCCCAGATACTGGAACAAGTATCTTTCCCAGGAATGCTGTCCCCTTTGCCTGGGATGCCCTTCTGCAATCCAGTCTCCTCACTTCTGATTGCAGTATCTGTAGTTGGAAGTGATCCTTTTGTTTTGATCTAAATATTTTGTTTTTTCTTCTTAAGCTTCTCAGATCAACCTTGGAATAATACAGTTAGAGCCAGGAATTTAGTGGGTTATTTTAGTAGCTGGCTCTGGAATAACTCTTCAGGAGGAAAAAGCACTGATGCTCTGCTAAGGTACCTGTAGCAAAAGATGGGACTGCCTTCAGTAGGAGCCCAGAGAACAAAGGTGATGGTTAATACTCCTATAGAGGAGACAATGAGATGAATGCCTTGTGCTTTGGAAAAGATGAATGGAAGGAGAGGGAGGACGGAGAAGCGAGAGGGGTATGTGTGTGCAGGTAGTAAGAGGACAGCCAGCTAACTCTGGGGCTGGGGTCCTCAGAGGTGAATTGGCCCAAATTCCTGGTTGGGTAAAAGGCACTTGGAAAAAAAAAAAAAAAAGCAACTTGAGAACAGTCTATTGAGCTTTAGAAAATCATTTGTATTTCAGAACATCTTAAGCATCACTACAGTCATCAATTACATCCTGAGATCTAAATTCTTATTGCTGTTCAAATATTAATTGGGGAAAATATAGTTGCTATGGGGGGGGACAGAGAAACCTGCACCTACGGTTTAATGGAATGCATCACCAGATGCTAACCTTATCTTTGTAAACCTTCAGGAAATTCAACTACAACCAGAAGTTTTTTGGTGTGTGGTTGTGAGTGTGTCTGTCTGTCTACTGCAGTGTGGGAACAAACTGAGCCAGAGTGGGCAGCAGAGCCAGAGCCTGGATGTGACCTCACACACGGGAACTGGCAGAAATCTTGGGACCAGCGTTGAGCCTTGGAGATTGGCTCAAGCCAACCTCATTTAGGTTGTAGCAAATAGTTATTTATATACTTGTCTTATTTAATTCTTAAATGACATCCTCCTGGAAGGCAAAGCTCATAGAACTTTCATTCATCTAAGAGATCTTATGATACAATATTAGCTATGATGATAAAATAATGAGAGCAATGGTACTATGGCATCACTGTGGACACCTTGTAAACACACGAGATGCCATCTACTGGGCACTCTTACTCAAGGAAAGAAAGAGACAGGAACTCAACAGTGAAAAGACCTAGATTTGATTTTGGGTTTTCTATTTCCTAACTTTGTCACTTGAGGCATTTTTTTCTATGAATCTCTGATTTCCTCCATCTGCCAAATGGAAAAACATTAGCTCTAATTCCAGCTTGATGTGAAAATCAGATTTAGTTGTTCCCTCCACAAGTATTTATGGAGTGTCTTCTACGTGCAGTGGAACTGCGGTGCTGATGGCTAAGGAAACCAGAGCATCACCTGGTCCCAGCCCCACCCCCAGCAGCTGTGTGTGAGCAAGCAGAACCTGCAGCCACGCTGGGGCACCTCGTTGTTAATGGGAACCTGGCTGTCTGTTGTTCCATCTTATTTGCATAGATGGCTGTAATGAGATTGAAATTGCACGAAGGGGAAACATTATGAGGAAAGGGTCAATCTGGTGACAGTTTTGTGCACAGTGCTTGTTTTCTGGAATGTACCAGTGTGATCCCTAAAGCATGAAAGTCAGTGCCTCATTTGCCTTATGAATCTGGGTATTAGACCTGCTTTCTCCTCTAGGGAAGTTAATGTTTTACCCGTGGCCTTAGAGAGTCTATCGAACTTTGGAAAATCATTTGTATTTCAGAAGATCTTAAGCATCACCATAGTCATCAATTACACCCTGAGATCTAAATTCTTATTGCTGTTCAAATATTAATTGGGAAAAATATAGTTGCTGTG
The DNA here is from genome assembly GCF_022355385.1 of Mustela nigripes. Lineage (NCBI taxonomy): Eukaryota > Metazoa > Chordata > Mammalia > Carnivora > Mustelidae > Mustela > Mustela nigripes. The sequence continues at coordinate 27,363,189 of NC_081562.1, forward strand.
GGGGAAGAGATTGAGTGTGTGTGTGTGTGTGTGCGTGCGTGCGCATGTGCACGTGCATATGAGAACAGGAATATCTTACTGTTTGTTCATAGTGGCCATCACCCCTCTGACCCACCGTGGGAGACCAGTCAGTAGCCTTTTTTAGAGTAGGGTTAATTTGTAGAGGATCCTTATTCTCTCTTTTCCAGGGCCAAATGTGGTCATGAGTTTTTCAGAGTTTGAGAGTTGAGTTTGAACAAATGGGAGAGAGGGATTGTTCATCTGCAAAAGATACTTCTTTATATGAAGAAAATCAAATTCGTGGAGAGGCAGTTATAATGGGAAAGTGACAGCTGCTGAAAATAAGTCTTAATGATTAACTATTTGGTGATGAAATTACACTTAATGATTTCTGTTTTCATATTCGGTTAGGAGATAAATTATTATGTATGATGCAAATCTGCTTTGTGGCTACTTAGTAAAGCAAAGGGAGTTTTCATTCCTTTTTTGCTACAGCGCTTACCATTTACACAATGACTCTGCAGTTTCTCTGTGGATAAAGACAGGTCTTTATTAAGTGTACAGGATATTTTAATGTAATCCTATTCGTTCATTCATACAGTTGAGCTGGCAGTTTGTGTCAAGATATAAGGAAAATATTTCATATATATGCTTATATATAGATAGGTTTAAAGAAGAGCAGAAACATAAATGAACAAGATACTTAAAAATTTAAGAGAGGTCTTCAGATAGGAAGCTGATGACATGAAACATGATTTGCTCTTCTAGAAGCAGGGAGTGCATATCAGGGCAGCAAAGGCTTTTTATACTTGAACTCTCAAGTGCTTAGCTCACCAAGCCCCAATCACTACCATGGCAGGGACCCACAAATGTTCTACTCTTCCCTCTTAGGTAATTATAGGAAGAAGGGCATTAAAAATGAATCTGTTAGAATAATTTGGGGTCACTGTTTCATGCTTCACCTTGGATTTGTCTCCGGATTGTAGATCAAATTATCCCACAGTTCAGTGATTTAAAACAAATATAGCACCTGGGTGGCTCAGTTAGCTGAACAAGTGACTCTTCATGTCAGTTCAGGTAATGATCTCAGGGTTGTGAGACTAACCCCTGCATCAGGCTCTGCACTCAGCAGGGAGTCTGTTGGAGATTCTCTCTCCCTCTGCCCCTCCCTGCCCCTGCTTGCCCGTGTGTGCTCTCTCTCAAATGAATAAATAAATCTTAAACAAACACATGTTTATTCTCTCACAGTTTCTGTGGGTCAGTGCTCCAGTGGCAGCCTAGCAGGGAGCCTCTGACTCAGGCCTCTTGAGAGGCTATAAGCAAAGTGTTGGCTGGGGCTGTGATTACCACCCTCTCTCACAAAGTTGCTGGTGGCCTCAACTCCTTCCTGGCTGTTTGCTAGAGACATCAGCTCCTGCTAAGTGGGCCTTTCCCTAGGGCAGCTCACAACACAGCACCTGGCTTCACTTAGGGTGAGCAGGGATGGGGGTGGGGGTGGGGTAAGTGTCCAAGACAGAAGTCACAGTCTTTTGTAACCTAATCTTGGATGTGGGACCTCACCACTTTTGCTGTATTTCTTTCATAGAAGTGAGTTGCTAGGTTCAGCACACACTCAAGAGGAGGTGATAATTACCCAAGGGCAGGAGTGCTAGGAGGTGGGGTTCTGTGAGGACCATCACAGAGGCTGCCTGCTACACCGATGAGTGCACCTCTTGCTTACTGTGATGAGATGGGGAATCGGTCTCCCCCAAATCACATGAAAGGGGAGCTCAGGGAGGGAACAGCACCCAGATGGTTTCCAGTTTTGTGGGCTCCTCATTGTATTGGGTTCTGGGACGTTCCACATGATGCAAACATGGGATTCACTTCAAGCTACTGCAAATGATGTCTCCAGCCCTTGGCTCTTGTTCCAATTCTGAAGGCCATGTCCTTGGGGGTGAGGAGCAGCTGACATAGCAGGTTGTCAGGCACGGATGTGTTGCATTGTCGCCGGAAGCACGTGGGAAACCAGCCACACAACTTTGCAAAGTCTCCTAACACAGGCCGAAGGCACTGAAGAGCTTTCTTGGTTTCCGGGAGTCAGAAGCACTAAATTGTACATAACTTTTCTTATAGGTGATCATTGCAGACAAAAAGTATGTCATTTAGAACTGACTAATCCTTATGGAGATTAGAGCTTTGGATTTACTTAATGGCACAACTTTAGGGCAGCAGAGCAAAGAGGTTGAAAATGATTTCCTGGGTCAGAGTTGAATGTGAATGCTGGCCTATTAACAGCGTAAATAATAAATCAACTGATCTCCCCAAGTCACCTGTAAAATGGGGACTGGAATTAGCACTGCCCTCCTGGGGTTGATGTGAGCTCTGTCCTTGGTGATAATCTACAGAAATGGTCAGCCCTTATTGCTGTGATGCAAATGCTGATGATGTCAGTGAAAAATGGATATTCCACACCTTATAGTTTGGTAGAGGGACTGGGATTTTTATCCTAATCCCCAGAAATAAAAATACCAGCCAGACTTCTGCCTTTTCTTTGTCCCTGCACTTCTTCCTTTCTAGAAGAAGAGGAATGGCTGCTCTCTGACTGGAGATGGGGACAGTGGGGGTAGGGGGTTGGGCAGTGGGCATGCTCAGCTCCCTCTGCAGACGGAGTATTTTTTTCCACTTGCTTGTTATTCTAGTTATTCTAATGAAAGCTCATCTAGGCAGATTCTGTCCTGTTAGTGGGGAGCTGTACTGTTCTGGGGTGGTCAGTTCTTCAAAGAGGGGGGTTTTCAGGAAGCCCAATATCCCATTCTTCCATCCAGCTGTTATCAGTAATAAACCTGCTAGTTTGATCTTTATCTGTCTGCATTTTTAAACAAATTTCACACAGATAGAAGTAGTGTCACTTTTCAAGTCCCCTCTTCCTCCCACCCCCGACAATTACCACGATTATTGTTCACTCAGCTGCAAGAACCAGCCCAGGTGTTTGTGAAGGTAAAAATGAAGGTGACAACATCCATTTATTTGAAACAAACTCCATGTTTTTCTGTTCCTCAGGAGACCACTTGTCCCTTTGTGGGGGCGATTCGGGCCATATTTGGGGATTATATGATCTGTGGTGCTTTTCTCTGGTTCTGTTTGGAGAGTATGGAGCGGGTCTGACTCCTGAAGGCAGATGGTGTTACTGCAAGTCCAGGGGGACTTCCCACACAGCCCTTCCCTCCTCCCAGGCCTGAGGGGGAGCAGCCCCCCTGATTGCTGTGGACTTGAACTCCAGGAGGAGTCTCTGCTGGGCAGGTGGCCAAAAGGGATTTTAGTACCTGGTCATTACATCTTCTAGCTCCCGGTACTCAAATAAAAGTCCTTTTCCTATTGAATCATCTCATCATCTGCAAGCAGGCTGTCATTTCACTCCTGCTTTGTGGAAAAACATTTTCTAAAATTAGCCATTCGAGTTTGTCATAATTATAATTACAGCATCACTAAAAAGCCACACCTGACAGGGGCAGAGGCTACTGCAGAGAGCTTTTGCTGATGGCTCGAAAATGCCACCACTACCACCCCATCCCCCCCACCCTGAAAAAGAAGAAAGCAAAACCGGAAAGGAAAATAAAATCTGTGAAATTAATTTCTAAGAATTTAAGATTATTGTTTGGTGGCTTCACGACGTCTTTGCTAAAACCACGTGGAAATGTATTTTCACCTGCTAAAGACCCATTAGCTTCAGAGGGACTTTATGAGGAAAGAATGAGGTAAAATAGGTGGGACACGTAGTATCAAGCACGTCTAGCAAGTTCTCAATGGATGGTCACTCAGAGTAAAAGTAACGATAATGGCCATCCTCATGCCAAGGACAGGACTTTCGTTTACAAATGTGCCAAGGGAAGAAACCTCCTGAGGGCTGCGGGGAAAGTCAGTGAATCAGCCTGCCTTGAAACAGCCCTCGGCCTCACATACAGCCACACAGTGGAGCCACCTGGATGCTGGTGTAAGCCTAGTCTGGGTTTCCTAAAGCGGTGTTCCAGGGAACGGCGTTTTAAGTGATGACGGCAGATGGCTTGAAAAAACAGAGTTCCATGGTCAGGTTTGTGGAAATCTGCATCTTAACTGCTCCTTCTCACTGGAGATTTACCACGCATGTTCAATTTTATAGCCTTTGAGAAGTCTCAGGAGAAAGAAGTAGATTCCCTTTGCTTAACGCCATTTTCAGGACAGATCTCCATTCTCCACGCTGTTGCTTTGAAGCTAGAGGGACCGCTTCAAAAGACAAATGTACCACAGCGCCCCTGCTTAGAGCCCTTGAGTGACTCCTCCTTGCTCTCAGGATCAGGGGAAATCTCTTCAATATGGCACATGAGGCTTGGCCCCAGTGACCCGGCCCCTGATTCTCTAGCTGCCACCTCGCTTCCCATTAATCTTTGCTCTCTGGGCTCTCGGTCCCTGGCCACTTGAACCTGATGTGGTGCTTCTTGACACAGGACTTTTGGTCAAGCTTCCCTCGGTGTGGAGAATTCCCTTGTCCTCTCCCACATTCACCTGTTACCCCTGCTCACCTTCCTTCTGCTCTTTGTCACTTTCTTAGGTTTCCAGCCACCACCGTGCTGGTCCTTGAAGATACTCATGGCAGCTGTGTTCACTGCTGGGTTATTTGCTTATGGCCCCATCTCCCAATACTGGAAGATCCACGAGGGGACCCTTCTTCCCAAATCGGAGGACTCTTGGGGAATAATATGGGCTGCCTGGAGGGCCTTCATATCAGATGGGGTAGACCAGTGAAATAACATCTCTGTTGTTTTTGCTTTATTTACGATTGGGAAGACTCAATATTTCATCTTGGAAAACACTGAAGTTCAGAGTAGAATGTGGGGAGGGCCCTATACGAGCTATAAGAGAAGCAGGGCACTGCACATACTAGGAAAGATATAATTGGAGGTAATCACAACCATCCACAATTATCAGGTACTCTCTACAGGTTAGTCATTGCCCTAAGAACTTTTTGGTCTCCCCAGAACAACTCTATGAGCCTTTTTTTTTTTTTTTAAAGATTTTATTTATTTATTTAACAGAGAAAGAGAGATCACAAGTAGGCAGAGAGGCAGGCAGAGCGGGGGGGGGGGGGGGAGGCAGACTCCCCACAGAGCAGAGAGCCCGATGTGGGACTTGATCCCAGGACCCTGAGATCATGACCTGAGCTGAAGGCAGCTTCATGACCTGAGCTGAACTCAGCTTAAACCCACTGAGCCACCCAGGTGCCCTCTATGAGGTTTTACAAATGAGGAGAACAAGACAGAAGTAAGCTGCCTGATGCATAATTTTTGTAAGTGGAAGAGCAGCCATCGTAGTCCGGGCAGCTTGAGTCCAGAGCCCGCCATGTTGATGGTAGAAATGACTTCCCAGAAGGAGTGGCCTTTATGGGTGGACCTTGAAAATCACACAAGATTTGGATATTGGGAGAGGGGTGGGAAGTGGGAGGAGAGAATATCAAAGGTAAAGGCAAAATCCAAAAACTGGGCAGAGGAGAGCATAGTCTCCTGAGTTTGGTGGGAGTGGCAGGAAGGAAGAAGTGTAGTGAGAAACCATGGGATGGAGGGATGGAAAGATGGAGGACTGGGGCCAGAGGCCCCCCCTTTAAAGATTTATTTATTTATTTTAGAGAGAGAGCATGCATGCACGAATGGGGGGAGGGGCAGAGAGAGAGGAAGAGGGACAGTCCTCAAGCAGACTTCCTGCTGAGGGCAGAGCCCGACATGGGGCTAGATCCCAGGACCTTGAGATCATGACTTGAGCTGAAATCAAGAGTTGGACACTTCACTGACTGAGGCACCCAGGCTCCCCTGCAGCCAGAGTTTTGAACGTTATGTTCTTGAGTGCTGTGCAAAGAAGCACCGAATCTATTTGGTAAGCACTGGTGAGTTAGTACAGGCTTTCATCCAGGCTGTGCGATATCTGAGTTCAGACTGAGGAAGGTCAGTGTGTCCGAAGGGTGCAGGATCAGCGTGACCGTTGGTCTAGATAGACCTGGTTCAACCTGTCGTCCTGGCATGATCATGAACAATGCCCTCTCCACTCAGAAGTATCCTGGTTTGGATGATAAATGGAATGCAGGGTTGGCAGTGGGGAAAGATGCACGCTGGAAAGGAGGTTGTTCAGGACCCCGGGGAAGGGTAGAGAGTTCTGGGACCATGGGAAGGCTCATGGAGAGAGAGAGAAGAAGATGGATTCAAGGGTGAGCATATTCCACAATTAAAGGAAATTTCGGGGTGAGAGAGACTGAGGAATCATAGGTGGCTAGAGCGTTCATGTGAGGGAGTGGCACGGGCATGGAGCAGGTTTGGAGGATGGGTGGAGAATGGTTCTCTGGGGCCCTGGGCTCTGCATGCCATTCGCTCACAGGGAATCGGGTGGAGATGTTGACCAGAGAGCCTAGCCAGCGGACCTGGCTGCAGGACAGTCTTGGGCCTGAGCACTCAGGTTTCGGGGTCCCGTTCACAGAGAGAGTTAAAGCCTGGAGACTGGTTGAGATTAAGGCCCACCTTGTTTATTTACTTGTGTGTTCAGTTATTTACTTGAGTGGGCTTGGTGTAGCTTCAACCAGTAAGCAGCAAGTCCCCAACCATCAGACTGGAGGAAAGGGATGAATGACAAAGGGGAATGGGAAAAAGAAGGTCTGCTGAGGTTGTAAGTAAGGAGGAAAACAAGAAGGCCAAGGATAGAATGGGGGAATCTCTTCAAGTCGGGGTTCGGGTTGGATGGAGGGTGGAGGAGGACCGAACTACTACTACTACTACTACTACTACTACTACTACTTCTTCTTCTTCTTCTTCTTTTAAAGATTTTATTTATTTATTTGACAGACAGAGATCACAGGTAGGCAGAGGGAGAAGGAAGCAGGCTCCCTGGACCCAGGAATCATGACCTAAGCCGAAGGCAGAGGCTTTAACCCACTGAGCCACCCAGGCGCTCCAGGACCAAACTTCTTGAAAGCTCCTGTTACTACCCCTCCCATGGACAGTTTTTCTCTCTAGCTCTGGAACTGCTCCCAGTTTCTCTCTCAAGTTCCCCCAACCCAGGGTCCAGGGATGCTTGCTGGAAGCCCACTTTCCTATTCAGGATCCAGAGGTTTTCTCTCTACTCTGTGATTCTGGTCACAGTGCCCAGGAGGAGCCATTGAGAATGGGGATGGCAACTCCCCGAGGGGAAACAGGAGTCTGGGTACTTGGAGAGAATTATTTTCCATCTTTTGTTTCTTATTTTGTGTCTGGCTTAGGGCACTGCTTTCTCCTTTAATGCCTGGCAGTCACTTCTAATACTTCAGCAAAAAGCCACATCCCTAAACAGCAAGATGATTTACTTACAGAGCTGCCAATATGAAAACTTGTCCTGCTCTTCTTCTCCCTGTCTCCCCCTTCCCACCGTCTTGAGTTAGACCTCATACATCTGCACACCTCACTGCCTCCACAGTTTTCAGCATCTCCCCAAAGAAGAAGAAATGTGTAGTATACCGGGAAGGTTGTCATCATCTTCATGATTATGTGGTTGAGGTTTTCTGGCTAAATATCTTCAGGTTCTGTTTGTGGCCTGGCCAGGGCTTATGGCGCCACAGTGCCCTTTGCAAGACTGATGTTGCAAGTTCTCCTAAAATCTCCCTGGGGTTTTAGCTTTGCAAAAGAGGTTAGGTCCAGTGGAGAACTGCCATAGGGATGGGAATGGATGCCAGCCCCAGCGCCAAGAACTGGAGACTAGAGTCTCTGATTTCTATCCAAGGAATAGGGCTCAGAATCACCCCACTGTGGTAGAAGTTCCATTGAAAAGAGCCATCAGACGGAACATGCCAGTCGAGCCAAAGGTCAAAGCTAATTTTGATATAAAAAACCCCACTCTTCCAGGAATTGTTTGTCTTCTGGAGTTAAAAAAAAAATCCCTATGTGTTAGAGAACATCTTTTTCCTGCCCTCTATTTTCCCTTTCCAAATTTTTATTTGAACTACTTGTTTCTGACTTAGATTCAGATCATGTTGACAAAACCAGAAGGCAACGGAGCCTTCTGAGCTCCAGCTGTCTGTGAAATCTCTTCCAAGTTCAACAGTTCTTAACATGGACCAAGGGAATCCATGGATCAGTATCTGCCAGTTCAGTGATCAATGGAAGAAGAAGGGAAGGCCTTTACCTCCTTCTATCACCATAGTTCAAGTGATAGTGGGGAAAGCAGACATCAAGCTGAGCCAAGTTAAGTTAATTTGGTAGATTCAGGGGGCAGAAACATGTGATTTCCTTTGCAACCACGTCTTCCTTGAACTCACTCTCATCTATCAGCCACTGTCAACTGCATGCTGGCTGGGAGTTAATTTCAGTCTTGCTGTTACTTTCTAAAAGCTATCAATTCTTCTGACACTTAGTAATTGCATGATGGTGGCATCCAAGGTCAAGGCTCATCAATATCCTAAAATATCCCACCAGGGGGTCATTAATAATAATGAAAATAATAATAGAAAGATACTAAAATATTCACTTGCCTTTAGTCTGGTTTCTTTTAGAGTCTTTCAATATCGTTCAAAATTGAAGACCCATTAACTTATGTTAATCCCAACATAAGTTGGGAGCCAACTTATTATATTTGCCAGAGACCAGGCTTTGCCGTCCAGGGATGGGATTCTAATGATGGTATGACTTTAGGTAAATTCCTTCACTACCACGTGCTTGAATTTCCTCATCAATGTAAGGACACATATACCCACTGCACAGGTATTAAAGATAAACAGGAGTTCAGCAAGAACAACAAATTACATATAAACACATTGGATTATTGCTGTCCTTTCTTGTCTTAGTCTGATGAGTTTTTTAAATTTGAAAATTCACTCCAATATCAAATGCAAGCAGAGGCATGATCCTATAGTGGTGGAGGAAGTATGCAGATAATGCATGTCTCTCAGCCTTGAGGGTGGGGCCAGTGTTGATGGTCACTGATGAGTAATGGAAAACCAGTACCCAAAGGGATGGCCTTTGGATGGAAGGTTAACTACCATCCATCTCCAGCTCTCCCCTTACATTCCTTTTGTGACGATACTTTTTTTTTTTTTTTAAGATTTTTATTTATTTGGCAGAGAGAGAGAGAGAGAGAGAGAGAGAGATCACAAGTAGGCAGAGCAGGAGGCAGTGAGAGAGGGGAAAGCAGGCTCCCCACTGAGCAGAGAGCCTGATGCGGGGCTCAATTCCAGGACCCTGAGATCATGACCTGAGCTGAAGGCAGTGGCTTAACCCACTGAGCAACCCAGGCGCCCCTTGTGATTATACTTAGTGCATCTTCACAATAATTATGTCAACATATTTGCTTAAAAATTTTTGCAAAGGCATCAATTTGAAGAAAGTGTTCAAACCTTTTGGTCCAGACAAGCTCTTTCCTCTAGCCTTATCACTACCATCATGTCCCTGCCTCAGGATCATATGTAAATAGAGGGTCAGCCTGGGAATGGAGGACAACCAAAAGGTGGCCACCCTCACCCAACTAGAAGGGCCACGGTACAAAATGATGTGTAACCACAGAGAACAAAATTGACCAGTCTAGGAGTTTCTGGCTAGCCGATGATCTAACGATTCATCTATTTTGTGGGGAGAAAAGATAGAGATCTAGGGATGGGAGGGAGATGGTAGAGGATTGAACATATGACTTAAACAGGATAAACAATAGCTTGGGCATGCAGGTGAAGTCTGCCTCTCTGAGAGGGTACTGAACAAGAGGGGGGGGGTAGGCAATGATCTGAAAGGCTTGTAGACAAGATGAGATGGAAAATTGTGTCTCTAAGGTTATTATTATCCCTTGATTGTTATTTTGGCCATGAGTTGTTATAGAACAATAAAAGTCTTCAGAAGTCTTTAGAATCACATGTTTGATCATTGAAACACCAAGTAAATAGCATTATTCAAGACCCACAAATCTAGGTTCCCTGCCACTACCTGTTTCAGTCCATTGGCATATTTGCAAGTGCCTGATTTTATAGACACAAAAGAGGTTTTTCAAATGCCAATTGTCCCAACAACAGTGTCTCTTAGCTAGGATTGAGACAAAGCTTACAATTTGGTGTTACAAATCTCGTTGATTTCATTTCCCATATGCTCTGTTCATGTTCTTTATTGAAAAGCAAATGAACAAGCCTTTGTTTTTTGCAGCTATAAAGATGACAACTATTAAAAACAATTATTAAAATCCCTTAATTTATGTGAGGACATAATGAAGGCAAATTTAGATGGAAGGGGAGGGAATTGAATGTTATGTTATGTAGATACTACACGTATTAATAAAATGATAGTGATTATTGATGTTCTGGGAGTCATCAAATGTATTTATCTTAGATCATTCTTGAGAAAGTTTCATGAGTTCTTTTGTTGATTTTTCCCTCCTCACAGAGCTGGATGATTAAAACTTAGTGTGCTAATTTTTTAGGGCTTCCTGAGCTATGTTTCATTTATTCTCACTCCTTTCTCATGTGTCATATGAATATGCTGTATACGGAATATACACATTAATCACCATGACAAGCCAACCATTAAGAATCTCCCACATTTGAAGAGAAAACTGACATGATGGCCCCAAACTAGCCATCTCTGTAGATGCAGGAGGAATATGGTTGTTACTGGGGGGACACAAGGAGTAACAGTCACTGTTTAAGGAACACATGTGTGCTGGGCACCTTTCATACCTTGCCTTTAATTCTCATCACAGTTTGGCAAGGTAAGTATTATTCCCCTCTGCTTCCCATTTTACAGTTAGGGAAATGGAGGCCCAGAGAGACTCTAAAGTCATTGTTGCAAGTTAGCATGTGGCCAGTGCAACAATTGTTGAATCCAGCACCTCATTCTTTTTACCAGATCCACCTGCCTCTCAGGAGAGGGGATACTGAGAATACGGATTCTCTTAACAACTCCCTTCATTCAAGAGATGACAGACACAGGCCTATAGGATAAACCTTGTGATTCTTATGTGATAGAAATCTTTAACTGGTATTCCTTAAGAGGAAAGGAACTCATGTTTGGAAGAAATGAAGTGAAATCCTAAAGTGATTTTCTGGGGATGTTTATCTTGTAAACTGAGTAAGTGCACCATGCTGAGAGGTATGGCCTTTGTAATTCTGAGACTTACGAAAGATTCAAGTAGCAGATGTTAAGTTGCTTCAACTGCATGCTCTCAGCTTCTCCCCAAGCTTTATAATGTTATAGATAGTACGAGAACAATGACACCAAGAGAAGAATCCATTCTGCTTTCCTCATTCCTATTTTATAAAATACTTCTGCATGAATTAGCTCACTTTATCCTCAAATATGCATTCAGAAGTGAAGATCTAATAATGACATACTTCAGTGTTCGTCCTTTAGAAGTGTGGTGACTTGCTCTGGGTCCCACGGATAGCAGGTAGTGGAGGCAAGACCATCCATCCATGTCTTGGAAGGGCAGATTCAGTGCTTTCTTGGGCCCTCTGTGCCTTCTACCACTGCCCTGCAGCTCCCTGGGGGCAACTGTCCTTGCTTGATCTGTGCCTACAGCAGGAAAAGTGTTTCCTACTCCCCTGCATCTTCTGTGAAGGAAGCACAGTAGTAGCCACAAGGGAATGGGGAGCTCTCCAAGATGGGTATTGTGAAACATTTCCAACATTCAGAATTGATAATTAAGTGAAATCAATTAATGCATAAGTATGCTGTTTTTACTAATACAAAATATATTTGGAACAAATGAGACATAGTTACTTTTTTCTGAATAATTTTTAAAAATTATTTATTTATTTGAGAGAGAGAGCGAGCGAGCTCCTGCACTTGAGAGGAGGGGAGGGGCATGGGAGAGGGAGAGAGAGGATCTCAAACAGACTCCCTGCTGAGTGTGGACCCTGACTGGGGGGTCCATTCAGGACCCTGAGATCATGACCTGAACTGAAATCAAGAGTCAGCTTTGTAACCAACTGAGCTACCCAGGTGTCCCTTTCTAAGTAACCTTAAAGTAGTATTCTAGTTTCTAACTCTCTTCCCTCGGCTCAGTTTTGCCACATTAAGTTGGCTCTGGAGAAACATCAGGCATTTTATATCCTTTTTCAAAAGGACTTCAAGGATTAGGGTATCTTTGGACACTTTTCTCAATTTTAGTTTCCAATATTTGTGGTAAATATTAAGAAAAAAATGGTTCTTTTCCCCTAAAACTTTTGTTATGAGTTTCTTAAAACATACTAGCCTGTTCTTGTGCATTATGCCAGATAATGTCATTTAGAAATTTCTGTTGTAATGTTTAGTCTTGTGATTTGTTTCCTGTTAAACATTTACAGCCTAAAACTACTACAGGCAGCATCATTTTCTGGATTCTCTTAATTTTTAATCCGGATTTCCAATGCAAAAAGGAAACAATTTTTTTTTTCTAAAGTGTAGCATTCTGTGTCTGTGCATACGTGTGCGTGTGTTTGTGTTCTCTCCAAACTTAGAATATTTAGCGAGATCAAAGCTGTTGACTTTGATTTCTGACCTTGGTTCTCATTTGGAAACACCATAAATATCATTTAGCAATCAAACTTTACGTGATGTAATTCCTGCTATTTTAATTTGTCTTGTGTTTTATAATTGCTTTGAAAACCCCCGATACACAAATCTCTTCCCAGAGAATTTTCTTTGATAGTTTTCTTCTTATAGCTTAAACGTGTGAAAATACAGCTCAAACGAATTATAGTTCTTTTTGAAGCAACGAATCCATGGGGTCCTCCACCCGTGTCTCCATCTGGAAACTTCAGATATTTTTCCAGCTCCTCTGTGTCTCATCGGCCTCATCCAGGCAGTAGCTGAATCCCGCAAATTCTGAGAAATTACTCTTGTTTCTTTCCTGATGGACAAAGACTTAGCTCAAGCTCCACCTTCCCTTTCCTGCATTGTTTCTATCACCTTCTCTCCGGACTTCAGGGGTCTAGTGTCCTCTCCCTCCAAATCACCTGTTATACTCTTTCAGATTACTTACCCTTAGATATAAAACAAGAACAGCCACAAAACCCAAAGCGGACAAATAGCCCCGCATTTGGTTCCTTCCTGAATCCAAAGTCTCCATTACAAAGCTGGATACTAGGCAAAGTGGTGAGGACTGATTTCAGTCTGTCTAAATTACCACCACAGGGAAAAAAGTTCATGGTGAACTGAACACAATTTTTACACAAAGATAAACTCAAATGGATAAAAGACCTTAACGTGAGACAGGAATCCATCAGAATCCTAGAGGAGACCATAGACAGTAATCTCTTCGATATCAGCCACAGCAACTTCTTTCAAGATATGTCTCCAAAGGCAAAGGAAACAAAAGCGAAAATAAACTTTTGGGACTTCATCAAAATCAA
>NC_081562.1:27376621-27488832 GCF_022355385.1 Mustela nigripes
ATAGCAACTTCTTTCAAGATATGTCTCCAAAGGCAAAGGAAACAAAAGCGAAAATAAACTTTTGGGACTTCATCAAAATCAAAAGCTTCTGCACAGCAAAGGAAACAGTCAAAAAAACAAAGAGGCAACCCATGGAATGGGAGAAGATATTTGCAAATGATAGTACAGACAAAAGGTTGATATCCAGGATCTATAATGAACTCCTCAAACTCAACAGACACAATTTTGATTTGAACAGAGGTGACTGGGTGTTTGAAGGGGAGGAGTAGGGAAGAGGGAGGAAATGGTGGGGCTCAGTAGAGTCAGGGAAGTGAAACATTACAGAAAGTGGGAAGGGGGTTGACCTGTGTAAAACCCATTTGGTTTCCCTAACTGGCACTTATTGGAATTGGGTCCCTCCCCTCCCATGAAGGCTAAAGGACAGGGAGGGGCTCTATCTTCAAGTGTGGGCTGGGAAAAAAATGTTGGCTGAGTTTCCTCAAAAACGTTGGCAGAGTTTCCTCAGGCAGGCACTTTAGGAGGGACTAGGTCATCCCGAGTGCAGCCTTGAGCTGTTAAGAGATTATGTAAGTGTTTCTTCAAGTTTTCATAGGCCGAATTGAGGCCTAGTAGGGAAGAGGCCTCCGAGGAGCCTGGCTAGAGTTTGGTCAAAGAGACAGTCTATGTAGAAAGAAATTCACAGTCTTGAGCTTGGTAGATAAGACCTAGTATACTTAGACGTTCTTATATCCTTGTTGTTGCTTACTTACCCAGTGACCTTTGTGTTCCAAACACTAATTTTCTCCTTCAAATGCATGTAGTCTTTAAGATCTGTACTTTTGTCTGCACTGACTCTTCTCCCTCAATGTCCTTCCTTCTGTAGAGGAAAGTGAAGTCACCTTTCTGAGAAGTTCTTCCAACTCTGGGCCATGTCCTCTGGATTCTTAGGGCACAATCCAATCCACCTCGTCCTATTTTCTTTATGTTTATGTGTATGTCCTTCTGCCTACAAAACTGAACGCGAAGAGGGAGGGACCATGTTATTTCAGCTTTTCCTAAGGGACAGTGTTTAGCATACCACCACCGCAGTTTCTGTCATCTGAGTCTCCACTGGAAACCACCATGTTCCAACTAATGGCTGGAACTGAATGTCATGATATGCAGGAGAAGTCGGTATCTATGTCATGCCTGCTAGCTAGATTTATAAGCAAAGTGATGCCTGAGCATCTGCAGGGGACAAACAAAGCAAAACGAAACAACAAAAAACAGCAGAGAGAATAAGGCAGAGTTGGGATCGAACCTGATAGAAACAAGATAGGAAAAGAGAGTGTGAGAGAGACTTCTCATCATGGTGGAGATGGGGACCCAGTTGTGTCTAATGCAGCCCTTCTGCCTTCCCAGGCCTAAAGTCCAGTTGTGCAGAAATTGCAACGTGCTCACCAAAACCCATTTCTTCTTTTTCTCGTTCACGCAGCTAGACTGTATGTGGTTCCCAGCCCTCTTCACAGTTGGGAATGGCCTGGAGTTCTCACCAACTGGGGCTTAACTTTTTTAGGCAGGTAGTGATTAATACCTTAACTAACCTATCTAATAATTAACCTTTCATTGCTTAAGCTAATTTAGGTTGCATTTTTTTTTTTTTTCCATTTGTAACCACAAGAGCCCTACTTGCCACTCTTGGCCCCTTCAGTGTCATAAAATGAGGGAGTGATAGCATTGCATTCATAAAATGCCAGATCTAAAACCAGAAGATCCAAATTCTTTGTCCTTGCCCTGTTAACTTCATAATTTTCATTCGGTGTGTTTTGAGTATACAGTTGTAATTTGATTTACTCTCTTGGGTCTGACTTTTACCATAGCTTTGCAGGGAATCTAATCTCCATGTCCATTACTGGGTTCCTTCTGCTTCCATAGTGCCCTCATGAACTGTAGCACTTCTCTGAGCAGATCAGGCCTATGGTTGGATATTTTTTTTTTTTTTAAGATTTTATTTATTTGAGAGAAAGAGAGAGACAGAGAGAGCGCAAGCAGGGGGAGCAGCAGAGGGGTAAGCAGACTCTCTGCTGAATGGAACCCAAGGTGGGGCTCAATCCCAGGATGCTGAGATCATGACCTGAGCCAAAGGCTGACGCCCAACCAACTGAGCCACCCAGATGCTCCTGCGCCAGTAGCTGCTCTAGTCTATTCAGTGATTGCTTTCTTTCTGAGTACTTGGAAAAATCCCAGAAATAATCTTAAGAACTCTTCCCAGGAGAAATATTTTTAAAAACTATTTTGGAAATGTTTGAATACATGTAAAAGCTGAGAGGATAGTATAACAAACTGCCATGAGGTTATTATCAACCTTCAAACATTATCATTATAATCTTTGCCCATTTTATTTCTTCTGTTCCTTGTACTCCCTCTCTTTGTGCTGCTGGAACACGTTAAAGCAAATTCCAAGTATAATGCTGTCTTACCCCTAAATAGATCTATGCATATATATGTGTGTACGTGTATATATGTATATTTTTGTATCCCTAAAACACAGAGATTTTTTTTTAACCTAAGCACAATGCTATTCTCACATCTCACAATGTTGGCAGTAATTTTTCAATACTCATTCCATTTTAATTTTCCCCATTTATCTTAGTAATGTTCTTTTACAGTTGATTTTAATGAGTATCTGAAAAAGAAAAGATCCACACATTACATTTTGTTGTGTGTGCCTTCATGATTTCTCTAATCTAGAAGGGATTGTAATCGTTTTATCCACGAAATCGCTACAAAACTCAGTGGCTTAAATAAACACTCTTTTATTTAGCATAAGATATTGTCTTTTGGCAATTCAGGCTGGGCTCATTTGTGATTGGTCATGGGGTCAGCAGAAGTCTGGCTGGGGTGAGGGAAGGGGGCTCACCTGGGATTGGTCTTCCCTCACGCAGTCTCCTATTCCAAGGGTAACCTGGGTTTGTTCATATGGCATCAGGTTCCTTAAGGGAACTCCTGCAAGGCTTCTTAAAGCCCAGTCTTGCGCCGCACATGCCCTCACTGGCCCAAGAAGTTATAAAGCCCGCTCACGTTCAAGAGATAGAAGTAAACCTCATCTGTTGATGGAAGGAGTTGCAAAGTCATATTGCAAAGGACATGGCTACCCAGGGAGGGGAATACTTTGTGGTCAGTTAGCAATCTACTTAGAGTCACCTTCCATTAGTTCTCAGGCAAATATGTTTGAACTTCCGTTACCTCTCCTAGCTGTCAAAGTATCTCTATTTCCCAACATTTATATTTTCGGTTTAAACTAACTATTCTTAAATTAGTAGAAATTTATCACTTACAAAGTTTTAAGATCCAGTGGATCAAGAGCCATCAGATCTTTTTGCTCCTGTATAAAATTTTATCTTAAGTTCCCTTCAGCTAGCAAATTCAACTTATGAATGTGTTTATTTCAATCCCTCCTTTTCAATGCCTGAAATAACATCCTTGAGATATAGAATGAAAGCATAATAGAAGGTTTTGAATTTTAAATTTAGCATATGAGTAGTGGATATTTTTTCTCCCTCCTTCAGACAGTTACCTAATGCATGGGAACCATCAGGAAGGGAATTCTATTTCTCTGGTCCAAGGCGATAATTCAATAGGAGACCAAGAAAGCTATTTGTTGAAGCTATCTATAAGCCAATGACCTAATTTCATGTGGTGGGAATATTTCTGTCAAATGCCTTGTAATAAAAAAAAAAATGATCAACTGTTAAAGACCTTGCCAGGTCAGCTTAATTTGGTAGCAAAGGGAGGTGATGAGAAGGTTGATAAAACAACTATAAATCTTTACTGAATATACAGCTTTAATTGCCTGGCTTTCAACTTACAGGCTTTACTTGTAATGTGCTGGAGCCTGCTGGAGCCAGCTTGGACCAGCTTGTGAGAGCCAGTGGTGCTCATGTCTTTCTAATTCCATTTGAGGAATCTCACATGGGTTGCCTGAAATTGGCCAGAGTGGGAGGATTTACACTATGGTAATTGGCAAATGCTACAGATCCCTGAGACTTTTCTGACAGTGGTTAAACATTTACAACATCCCAATGGCCTTTACCCACATAATAAAAGACATAATAAATGACAGGTACCCCTGTCTTGTGATGGAGGACAGCCATAATAGAGCAGGGCAGGGCTTCCCTTGGTATCTTTTCCATCATCCTGTGTCCCCAGATTGCCAGCAGCCCAGATGGATATGAGCAAAGAAAGAGTTCCTTTGGGAAATAAAAGAAGCTGGCTGGATAAGAAAAATGATACAAGAAGTATGGCTGGTCCTTTGGTTACCCTAGTGACCTGGACCTTCATCAGACTCAAGATAGGCAAGCTCCTTAGCTTGTTTCAAAGTGTTTAATATAATCTGGGCCTGTTAGGAAGGAAGGCAGATATAGAAGCACTCTTTCTATAGTAGAGAACTCTGCCATTTAGCTCCACGTGAGTCCCTTATCTGCCAAAGCATTTCCCATCTGCAAGACAGAGCCGGGACACCTATTCCTCCACTGTGCAAGTAGTTACACTTAAGGTCATATTGCTTCTTGCTGTAACATAGAAGGTGGAACAGAATGAGATTATTGAGAAGGGTCAAGCTCTCTGGGGAGAAGAGTTGGAAGTCATCAGAGATGATCTTACTACTGAAAGTGTAATTCATGGGCCAGCAGTATTGGCATTGCCTGGGAGCTTGTCAGAGCCAGAAAGACAAAAAATTCAGGTCCCACTCAGACCTACTGCACCAGAATCTGCATTTTAACAAGATCACATGTGACTTTTATGCACATTATTAGTCTGGGAGTGATCTCCGTGGTGGTTTATTCATGGGAGCAGAGAAATATTCAGATATGGTAGAGTATACATTTAAATCTTATTTCTAGCTCTTTTTCTTCCGAGTCTTTGTTTCTCCTCTTTCAGATTCCAATTTAAGCTTCATGCTCAGCAACTGCTTGGCCTTTCCAGAAACAACATATACATAATCATCACAGTAGAAAAATGTATATTGATTTACCTAAAAGAGTGGCACACTTACATTGGGAAAATGGGCAAGGTGAGTGTGAGCTCCTCATTCATAATAGCAGAAATCAATGGGTCAGCTAAAAAATGTAAAAATCAACAAAAAGCAATATTGACATATTCCTAAGAGATATGAAAGCAATGACCAGGGTTAAAAAAAAAATAGCTAAGTGATTTAAAGTAGTTGGCTTTGGGAATTTGTTAAAATTATGTTTGGACTATTTGCTTTGTAAAATGTGTATATATAAATTATTTTGCTATCAATGAAAGATGTCATGCAATCTTGTATTTTGTGCCTTCCACCTTATGTATTTTGTGTGGTCCCCTCATTCCCTTTTATGCAAACCGCCTCAGATCCTTTCTGAGAAAAAAAAGTGGAATATAAGCCAGGGAACAAAGAAAACCAAAATCTTCCCCTGGGAGGACAAGCCTCCTATCATGTTGGCTAAAATAGGAAAACCCACGGTCTATGCAAGGAAAAGATGTCAAGTATGGTCACTTTGAAAGGAAATGAGCTGATCATACCAGCGAAGACCATCTATTGGTGAACTTCTATTTGAAGGCTGAGAAGAGGAAATGTGGGGATAGGAGGAGAGATGGACAAGCCATGCAAGGTTGTGGTAGGGTAATATTCTCGAGAGAAGTCTGTGTTCCAAGGAGAGGATCCTTTTTCAGAGATTTCTCCCTGTGATTTATCTGCCAGAGATGAGAGACTGGTGTATGCTGGAAGAAGCAAAAACATGAAATTTGGGAAGATGGACCAGGAATGGACTTTAATAACATCATTTAAGGCAATAGTTTTCAAATTTCTTTTTAGCTATTGAATTTTTTCCCCCTCAAATACTCTGAACTCTGATGTATTAAATCAGACTGCTGAAATCAAAGTGCTGAGGTTGAAGGTCAGGGTGGAAGGTCTGTGGCGGGCTTGTTCCCACAAACCTTCATCTTGCCTTCAAGCTGCTCTGAGCTTTGAGGAACACAACAGAAATTAAACGATGTGGCTGCTCACACACAGCCCTCATTTTACTAAGGTTTGGGAAGGCCCATGTGATTTGCTCATGGTGATATATGAGGTCAATGGCAGAGCCTAATCTTGACTTCACTTGCCTCGACTCTGAGGCCAGTGCTCTTTCCAACTGACTTCCCTCCTGCATGACTGGCTGTGGGGGGCCATCAGCTCCCACTGACTATCCACTGTGAGGACCGGGGATGGTTTAGCTTCTTCCCTGTTGCAGAAGGTCTGGCATGCGCTAGGACCTCAGGTGGTATTTTTTGAATCAACGAAATAGACAATGTCATAAGTTGGCTTACCTCCCTGATGCTTTTAGGAAGTGAAATGGAGTTGAAAGATATGAGAAGCACAGTTAATTCATCTTGTAAGATTCTCTGTCTAGCAAGAGAATTAGTTCCGTGAGGATAAATGATTTATATTTTGATCTCTGTAAGCCTTCCATGATCCTTTCACAAGCCCTCTCCAGCCTGGTACTCCTTGTCCCGAGAGTTTTCAATTGTTTGGAATTAAGATCTTTGAATAGCCCAGAACACAGGCCATTTTCTAGACCAGCTCTTTGAGAAGCTTTATTTCTATGGGGATTGACTTGGGCTGTGGAGAGCCATGAGCTGGACATTTCTCACAGACCCGCAGCTCAGTTGAAGGCAACCCAGCAGTGGCGTCTCAGAAAAATCTTTATGCCATTGAAACCAAACCCTCTCCAGCTTTTGCTTTGCTACCGATAGCAGAGAAGCTCCTGGACCTAAACACTCAGCTGTGGTCACTCATAATCACTGCCTTTTAGTGGCTTGTCTCGAGAAGGAGCTTGCGCACAGAATCTGTGCTTTGGGGTCAGGGTTTCCATTTAGCTCAGGTGAAGATGGCCGCTAACGGCCAGCTATTTGAGGACTCCTGCCAGGTATCTCTCCTTCTCAGGTGCCCCTGGGCAACTGACAGTGGGTCTGAACCTCAGGAGAGGGGCGTCAAGAAAACAAAGAGTAAGCCACCAGCACGACAGACACCACAGCTCCTGGTGGAAGCTCAGCTCGGCTGCCAGTACATTCTGTCGGGCCCTGGGGGTGTCCAAATTCACTTTGGTTTTGTTTTTGGAAGGATAAGCAAAAGTATGGGTTGGTTGACCTACCAGAAGCACTCTGTGGCTGAAACAGCCTGTTTCGGCCGGAGTGGAACGTGTACTGATTCCTTCAGCCGTCTTTGTTATTCCGCGGCACTAAACATACCTTTCCAAAGAAGCCGCTTCAAGGACCATTTAGTCTTCAGTGCCAAGGGGTGGCCTGGAGAAGACATTGCCAAGTCTTGGGGTGGCTGGAGATGATGGGCTATTCTTATGCAGGCAAATTGACCAGAGGGAGTTTTAAAAAGTTGGCATTGGGATGTATTTTCTATTTTTCTTTCTTCTGACACTAATGAATGAAGCATGTTAGGCTTGTTTTCAATTATGCAACAAGTCCTCATTCATTAGAAACCAAGGCAACGATCCCAGCTGTGTTTCAGTGGCTGGACATGTGGCTCCCTGCTTGCTGCAGGGGTCGAGCAGTTTCACTGTGGAAGCTGACAGCCCAGGTACCCCGGGAGTGATTCAATGTGGGCATATTCAGAACAGAGAGCCGACTCTTTCCCACCTCAGAGTAGAGGGCTCAGGGTTTGTTGTTTGTTTCTGGAATATCGGGGAGTGGGAGAAACCAGAGTTCCAATCTGGTTCTGTGCTACGAGGGAAGGGAATTGTCGTCTTGTGGGACATGTCAATGTGGTTGCGTGGCCCCCCTCCCCTGTCTCCTGGGCATTCCGGCTCCACATGGTGCATTTGGGGATTCCTATTCTTTTTATTTTATTTTATTTTTTAAATTTTCTCAGTGTATCAAGATTCATTATTTATTCTTATGGTTAAGAACATTCAAGATGTCATCCTAAATCTAGACTTCTGGATATTGGGGTGGGTAAAAGCAGAATCCACTTATAGTCTTGAGTCCTAGATTGTCATTGAGTATAAGATATACCCTGATTTAATACCATTCTTTTTTTTTTGGAGGGAGTTGGGGGCTGGAGAGAAGAAACAGAGGTATACAAGTTCCTATTGATTATAAGATAAACTTCATTATCTGAAATAGCAAACTGTGAACAAATTGACTCGAACGATTCTAGCCTTGAAAAATAAATATATTATGAAATCATGGGAAAATAATGTTTTATTGGAACTGCATTATTAGACACTAGAAGGTTCTTTCTCTTCCAATTACTTTGTGGACCTTTGATGGTTAAGATGAGCTTACAGGTTTTGCTGCTTTTTGAAGGACAAGGGAAAAATTGGGGAATTGAAGTGCAGAAAGGTAATAATGACAATAATAAAGATCACCATGAAGAATAAAACAACTATGTGAGACACCGAGCTGATGCTTCGTATATGTTATTTCTAGTTCTTTCTATAGTCTGGAGACATGGGTATTATGCACCTTATTTTACAGGGGAAGAAATTTGGGTTCAGGAAGTTTACATGACTTGGCAAAAGGTCATAAAACTGCTAGATGATTAAGATGAGATTTGAAATGTGTTCTGCTTGACTTCCTCAAAGTCACGCTTCAAGGGTGGGGAAAGATGAAATGTTTAAGCCTCAACCCAAAGAGCAGCAGAGTGGAAAGAAGGAGTCCCAGGAAGTGACAGGGAAGGGAGGGCCTTTTTGGGGCTTTGGAGAGGACAGCATGGTTCTTGTCTCGACTCCATGGTAACAGCAAAACTTACCATGTGTCAGGTTCAAGGCTAAGCACTTTGCATGCTTTGTCTCATTTAATTCTTAGAGCAGTTCGCAGCAGGGATCCCTATTCCCCGTCCTACAGACAAGCAAAAGGCCCAAAGAAGGAGTTATTTAGTGGGTAACTTTAAACTGCGGTCTGACTGCAGGTCTTGGGCCCTTGACGAGGAAGTTATTTTCTGCCATATACAACTTAATGTTTCCTCTGACAAGTGAGGACATCTATCTTCTCTCCCAAACCTCCACTTCTTCAGCTCCGGCTCCAAATCTGTGGTTTCCGCAGCAACCAGTGTTGTCAATCCCGGTTTGTTTTTGCGCTCACGCTGAAGGAACCACTAGGTGGCAGTATAACATTACACAGTTCAAACGCGGGGGAAAAGGGCTGTACCTTCCCCACTGCTTTTCTCCAGGTCAGACCCAAGAGTCAGCCAGACAAACCTTTCATTGACAGTAAGACTGGCCTAAGCAGTTCCTCTTGTCGTACATGCAAGCACATGGAATTCATCCCTCTCTAGCTAATCTGAGGGAAAGGGATCTTCAGAGACCTCAGCTGAATAATAGCGGTCCTGATGCTGTGGAGTGTCAGGGGTAAGTGCTCTACCAAGACCTTGAAGAACCAGGAAAAGCTATTTATTTTTATTTTTTTAAAAATATTTATTTATTTATTTGACAGACAGAGATCACAAGTAGGGAGAGAGGCAGGCAGAAAGAGAGAGGGGGAAGCAGGCTCCCCGCTGAGCAGAGAGCCCCATGCTGGGATCCATCCCAGGACTCTGGGATCATGACGTGAGCCAAAGGCAGAGGTTTCAACCCACTGAGCCACCCAGATACCCCAAAGCTATTTTATTTTTTTTTATTTTTTATTTTATTTTTTTCCTGTGGCCTGCGGGGCCAAGCACTGCTTTTTTTTTTTTTTTTTAAGATTATTTATTTATTTATTTATTAGACAGAGAGAGAGATCACAAGTAGACAGAGAGGCAGGCAGAGAGAGAGAGAGAGAGAGGAGGAAACAGGCTCCCTGCTGAGCAGAGAGCCCGATGTGGGACTCGATCCCAGGACCCTGAGATCATGACCTGAGCCGAAGGCAGCGGCTCAACCCACTGAGCCACCCAGGCGCCCAAAGCTATTTTATTTTTATTTAAAACATTTCTTTCCCATCTTGACCTTCCACTCCCCCTTCCTATTTAGGTTTCATGGAATTGATGTTTGAGAAGAAGCCGTGAAAAGAGTGAGCAGAACACGCAGAAAGAACAAGAGCAGGCTTTGTTGTCAAGGGACATGGACTCAGAGAGGCCTTAGCCAGGCTCTGTGATATTGACCGTGACACCCAACACTCATTTCTTCATGCATGACATGGGAGGATGCTGCCTGCCTTGCCAATTGTTGGGAATATTAAATAAGGCAAAGCCATGGAGTATTTTTAGGTGCTGAATCATGGAAACCATGTGCTTTTCTTCAGATGTTTTTTTCCCTCGGCTTAGAGACATATATATGATGACTAAGGGAAAGGCCAAAATTCATATCAAAGAAGGGAAGAGGACAGCCCAGCTTGGGTAGAAATCAATGTACAGTTGGACAAAGAGAATTCCTGCTGACATAATACCATGAAAAATATTTATGAGGCTGACGGAACAAAGGGTGTTCTGTTTGCTTCTCTCTACATCATTTTGTAGTTTATTGGATCTTGGCAATAAGAAATAGTCATGTTTTCAAAAGGAGTGAGAAGATACAAAAATGTGTCTGATTTCTGAAGGTTCTTAAGCATGAGTGAAATCTTTTATGTATATATACATGATCTGAGCCGAAATCAAGAGTCGGACACTTAACTGACTGAGCCACCCAGGCGCCCGAGGTGCCTGTGAAGTTTTATAGATACGTACTACACAGATCATTCTTCACACATGCTAGGCATTGTCTAAGTAGAGACCTGGTTTCAAAAGTAGAGAGCCCTGGTTTCAAATCTAGCTGTTATTTACTGGCCTTGTGATTTAGGACCACTTGCTTTGCCTCCGTTTCCTTATTTATTTATTTATTTTTAAAGATTTTATTTATTTATTTGACAGAGAGAGATCACAAGCAGGCAGAGAGGCAGGCGGGGGGGGGGAAGCAGACTCCCCATTGAGCAGGGAGCCCGATGCGGGGCTCAATCCCAGGACTCTGGGATCATGATCTTAGCCGAAGGCAGAGGCTTAAACCCACTGAGCCACCCAGATGCCCCTTTTAAAAAATGGGGGAGAATGACAGTAGTTCCTACTTTACAGGCTGATATAAAGATCATATATGATCATGCATACAAAGTGCCCAGTGCAGAGTAAGCCCCAGACATGTGCTGCATCAGTATTATTGATAATTCTGCCCAGTTACAAAAGCAATAGTGATTTCGTGGGCCTGGAATTCAGTCACAGCTGGGAGTCTGGTAATACCGGAAATTGCTCCACTTAAACAATTGAGACAGCAGAAAGATGGGCCCCTCCTTGTCGCTCTCTGTCCAATGGCTTACTCCCATCCTTTCACATCCTTTCAGGCTGCTCGTGGCAGGGCTTAGGATTGTGGTGTCTTCTTCAGGCCAAGTTGACTCCCCTTTGCACTTAAATTGCATTTTGGGGGATCATTCAGGAGCTTGCCAATGCTTTGAGACTTCACCAAGCCAGTATCCCTGGTTTCCACGGATTCACAGAACAGATATTCCACAAATAACAGCATCTTGATCATAATTTCAATTTTTTAACTTCCCAGTCCCCACCTTTCATGATGGTGCTCCCATGTAAAATCAAACACTCTTGAAATAAGTCAATCGGAGAAGGCAACTATCATAAGATCTCCCTGATGTGAGGAAGTAGAGATGCAACATGGGGGGTTTGTGGGGTAGGAGAATCAATGAAACAAGATGGGATTGGGAGGGAGACAAACCATAAATGACTCTTAATCTCACAAAACAAACTGAGGGTTGCTGGGGGGAGGGGTGTTTGGAGAAGGGGGGTGGGGTTATGGACATTGGGGAGGGGATGTGCTATGGTGAGTGCTGTGAAGTGTGTAAACCAGGCGATTCACAGACCTGTACCCCTGGGGATAAAAATATATTATATGTTTATTAAAAAAAATTTTAAAAAAATCAAACACTCTTCAATAATCAAATACAATAATAATAAACAACAAATAATCAAAAATCAATATCAAAAACAAAGAAAAGCCCAAGACCATATGGCTTCACAGGTGAATCTTACCAGACATTGAAAGAAAAATTAATTCTAATCCTTCTCAAACTCCTCCAAAAAAAACAAAAACAAAAACAAAACCAAAAAAAAAAAAAACAACAACTGAAGAGGAAAAAACACTCCTAAATTCATTTTATGAGGCCAGTATTATCACACTGATACCAAGATGAGGGCTCTAAAAGAAAATTATAGGTCAATATCCCTGATAAACATAAATGCAAAAATTCTCAACAAAATAGTAACAAACTGAATTCAAGAACATACTAAAAGTGTCATTCACCATCATCAAGTAATATTCATCCTGGGATATAAAGGTGGTTCAACATATACAAATCAATAAATCTGACATATCACATTAGCAGAATGAGGGATAAAAATCATATGATCATTTCAATAAGTGCCAAAAGAGCATTTGACACAATTGAACAGCTTTTCATGATAAAAACTTTAAATAGATGATATATGCTAATAGAAGGAATGCTTCTCCACATAATACAGGCCATATTTGACAAGACCACAGCTAACATCATAATGGTGAAAAGTTAAAAACCTTTAATCTAAAATTAGGAAAAAGACAAACATGCCTACTTTCACCATTTCTGTTTAACACAGTAGTAGAAGTCCTAGCCATAGCAACTGGGCAAGAAAAAGACCTAAAAGGCACCCAAATTAGAAAAGAAGAAATAAAATTATCTCTGTAGATGACATAATCTTTTTTTTTAATTTTATTTATTTATTTGAGAGAGAGACAGTGAGAGAGAGTATGAGCAAGGAGAAGGTCAGAGAGAGAATCAGACTCCCTGTGGAGCTGGGAGCCCAATGTGGGACTCGATCCCGGGACTCCAGGATCATGACCTGAGCTGAAAGCAGTCGCTTAACCAACTGAGCCACCCAGGCACCCTGCAGATGACATAATCTTATATATAGAATATCCTATAGGTTCCCCCCCCAAAACTATTAGAACTAATAAATGAATTCAGTAAATTACAAAATACAAAATCAACATAGAAAAATCAGTTGCATTTCTATACACTAAAAGCATACTATATTCTCTTACATATAAGAGAAATTAAGAAAGCAATTTCAGGGTGCCTGGGTGGTTCAGTCTGTTAAGTATCTGTCTTTGGCTCAGGTCATGATCTTGAGGTCCTGGGATCAAGTCCTGCATCAGGCTTCCTGCTCAGCAGGAGTCTGCTTCTCCTTCTACCCCTCCTTACCTGCTCATGATGTCTCTCTCTCTCTCTTTCTCAAATAAATAAATAAAATCTTTTTTAAAAAAGAAAGAAATCAATTTCATTTATAATAGCATCAATAATAAGAAAATACTTTGGAATAAATTTAGCTAACCCATAAATTTGACCAACAAATTTAAGAAAGACCTGTACAGTGAGGACTCTAAGACATTGATGAAAAAAGATTGAAGAAGAAGACACAAATAAATAGAAAGATATGATAGTTTCTTGATTTAAAGCATTAGTATTGTAAAAATGTCCATACAACCCAAGATGATCTACAGATTGAAAGCAATCTTTCTCAATTTCAATGGCATTTTTTATAGAAACAGGAAAAACTAACCTAAACTTTTTTTTTTTAAGATTTTATTTATTTATTTGGCAGATAGAGATCACAAGTAGGCAGAGAGGCAAGTAGAGAGAGAGGAGGAAGCAGGCCCCCCCATGGAGCAGAGAGCTTGATCCCTGGAATCATGACCTGAGCCGAAGGCAGAGGCTTAACCCACTGAGCCACCCAGGCGCCCCAATCCTAAACTTTTAATGGAACCACAAAAGACACTGAAGAGCTGTAGCAATCCTGACAAAGAAGAACAAAGCTGGAGGCATCACACTTTCTGGTTGCAAACTATATTACAAAGCTATCGTAATTAAAACAGTGTGGTGGTGGGGGCATAAAAGAAGTATGCAGACCACTGGAACAAAATAGCCCAGACATAAGCTTACATGTACATGGTCAAATTCTTTTTGACAATGGTGCCAAGAATGCACAAAGGGGAAAGGATGGAAAGACAGTCTCTTCAATAAAGTCTGCTGGGAAAACTGGCTATCTACAGCATGAAACTGGTCCCTTGTCTTACACCACTCACAAATAGATCAGAGACTTAAATGTAAGACCTGAAGCCATATAACTCCTAGAAGAAAACATAGGTAAAATGATCTTTGACATTAGTCTTCACAATTATTTCTTAGATAAGAAACCAAAAGCACAGACAACAAAAGTGAAAATGAACAAGTAGGACGACACCAAACTAAAGAGCTTCTTCACAGGAAAGAAGACATGCAATAAAGTGAAAATACAAGATATAGACTGGAAGAAAATACTTGCCAGCTATATATCTGATCAGGGATCAATGCCCAAAATATATTAAAAAAAAATCCTGGTATAATTCAATAGCAAAAAAGCAAATAGTACAATAAAAAGTGGGTAAATGACCTGAATCGACGTTTTCCCAAAGACACACAAACAGCATACCCATAGATATATGAAAGATGCTTAATATCACCAATCATCACGCAAACCAAAACCACAATGAGGTATCACCTCACACCTGTTCAGGTGGCTATTACCCAAAAGACAAGAGATAACAAATGTTGGCGAGGATGTGGAGAAAAAGGAACTCTTATACACTATTGGTGGGAAGATAAATTGGTACAGCCATTGTAGAAAACAGTATGGTACTTCCTCAACAAATTTAAAAGTGAACTACCATATGGCTCAGCAATCCCACTCCTGGGTATATGTATTTGAAGGAAGGAATTGAAATCTGTACCCTGAAGAGATAGCTGTACACCCATGTTCATTGCAGCTTTATTCACAACGGCCAAGATACGGAAACAACCTAAATGTCCTTTGAAGAATGAATGAATACAGAAAACGTGGTATAGACACATACACACACACATACACACATACCCCACAGTGGAATATGATCCAGACATAAAAAGGCAGGAAATCCTGACATTTGCAACAACATGGATGAACCCAGAGGACATTATGTTAAGTGGAATAAGCCAGACAAAGACAAATATTGTTTGATATCCCTTATATATGGAATGTAAAGAAAGATGCATTCATAGAAACAGACAGCAGAGTAATGGTTGCCAGCGGCTAGGAGGAGGGGCAATGGAATGATATAGGTCAAAGGGTACAAATTTTCAGTTAGAAGAATGAGTTCTGAGGATCTAATGTATAACATGGTGACTGTAGTTAATAATATGGTATTGTATACTTGAAAGTTACTGAGAGTAGATCATAAGCATTCTCATCACACACACACTGGAAAAAAGGAGTAAAGCATATGAGGGGTTGGATGTGTTAATTACATTGATCTTGGTAATCATTCCACAACATATATGTATGTTAAATCATCACATCATATGCCTTAAATACACACAATTATATTTGCTAATTATCCCTTAATAAAGTTAAAAAGCAAAACAAAACGCTGTCATGTTCTTCTAATCATCCTTGTGCCCCTGAGCATTATTACCAAGTACCTGTATTATATAGATCAGGTGTCTTCAAAGTACAGTCCCTAGACCAGCATCGGTACCCCTGGGAGCTCTGTAGAAATGCAAGTTCTTGGGCTGCACCCCAACCTACTAATTCAGATGAGATGACGGGGCCCAGCAACTTGTGTTTTTAAAAAGCTTTCTGTGCAGCTGGTGCAGCCACTCTGGAAAACAGCATGGAGGTTCCTCAAAAAGTTGAAAATAGAGCTACCCTATGACCCAGCAATCACACTACTGGGTTTTTACCCTAAAGATACAAATGTAGTGATCCGAAGGGGCACGTGCACTTGAATGTTTATAGCAGCAATGTCCACAATAGTCAAACTATGAAAAGAACCTAGATGTTCATCAACAGATGACTGGATAAAGAATATGTGATATATATATATATATATATATATATATATATATATATATATATATTTTATGCAGCCATCAAAAGAAATGAAATCTTGCCATTTGCAACAACATGGATGGAACTAGAGGGTATTATGCTAAGCGAAATAAGTCGGTCAGAGAAAGACAACTATCATATGATCTCCCTGATATGAGGAAGTTGAGTGCAATGCAGGGGGGTTTAGGGGGATAGGGAAGGAAAAAATAAAACAAGATGGGATCGGGAGGGAAACAAACCATAGGAGACTATTAATCTCACAAAACAAACTGAGGGTTGCGTGGGGAGGGGGTAGGGAGAGGGTGGTTGGATTATGGACATTGGGGAGGGTATGTGCTATGGTGAGTGCTGTGAAGTGTGTAAACCAGGCGATTCACAGACCTGTACCACTGGGGCTAATAATACATTATGTGTTAATAAAAATAAAAAATGAAAAAAAAAATAAAAGCTTTCTACGTGATTCTGATGCTTATACAAGGCTGAGAATTCCTTCTTTTAGTCTCCTTTGTGTCATGGGGACACTTTGGGACTTGTTTTCAAGGCCCC
This sequence comes from Mustela nigripes, assembly GCF_022355385.1. Lineage (NCBI taxonomy): Eukaryota > Metazoa > Chordata > Mammalia > Carnivora > Mustelidae > Mustela > Mustela nigripes. Next base: position 27,393,054 of record NC_081562.1, read on the forward strand.
AACTATTGAGATCAGATTTATGATATTGCTTTTGATGATCTTATCTCTATTTTGTCATATCCTCCTCGTATTTTGCCTATAGGGAAACCATCAAGACTTGGAATCCTTCTTACAACCAAATCCAGCTGTCTTACTCTGCCTACATATGCATTTAAAATATTTAACTTAATTCTCTGCTCATCGGTGCTAACTGTGAGGTTGAAAACATTAACCGAATGGGTCCTTTCAACAAAATTAACACTAACATGTGCTATTGCGTTCCATAATGATTCTTCTCTTTTGTGTTTTTTTTTTCCCCTCCCTTTGGGAAACAAAATAATGTCTCTTCATCATGTTTAATCCTGAGGCTAAAAATTGAGAACGGGCTGTGGATTTTGTAATGTGTGACAGCCGTTGTGATTGCTTTAAGTGTTGAACTGCTAATAGCACCAACGATAAAGCGAATATATTAAATCAGGATAATGTAGCCATATAATTTACAGATCACTGTTGTATGTATTTTCCTTTTCTTACTCTTGCTATATGTGTCATTCTCGGTTAAAAAATAGGGAAACTGAGGTTTGGTGAGGTTTCACTTTCATTATCGAGCATCGTATGATTTTTTTGGTGTGTGGAGGGAGCACCATATGAATGCAACAGAACTTTCTGTGGGGACAACAATAACAACTAGAGCATATCGGGCCCTTTCCGTGGGTCAGGCACTGTGATGCATGTGTTCTGATTTATGTAACCCATGAGACAGCCCACCTAATAGTAAATATTCCTCTTTGCATTGTACAGATGGAAAGACAGCTTTGCAGAGGCTAAATATCTTGCCTGTGTTATACATAGACTTATGGAGTGATTGAGTTAGGATTCAGATCCAGGTTGGTTTTTTTTTTGTTTGTTTGTTTGTTTGTTTGTTTTGTTTTCTTTTTAAAGACTTTATGTATTTACTTGACAGACAGAGATCACAAGTAGGCAGAGAGGCAGGCAGAGAGAGAGGAGGAAGCAGGCTCCCTACTGAGCAGAGAGCCTGATGTGGGGCTCTATCCCAGGACCCTGAGATCATCACCTGAGCCAAAGGCAGAGGCTTCACCCAGACGGCCCGCAGGTTGGTTTTAATATTGCCCTTGTTATTAGCCGATTTACAAGATCTGTGGACATGCTGTATCCAAGCAGCATCTTAACCTTCTGGAGATGGTTAATTTTATAAAGGGAATTTCACTTGCCAATATTTTCTGCAAAGAAAGAGCCAAGGATATTCCACCAAATACCCGATTCCTTTAAGCCAAGGGACTTTGCTATTATGGCATGGAAAAGGAACAACTTGCACCCCATTTATCATGTCAGTTGTTACCGATGGTTTATTTTGTCAATGCCCACCTTTGTCCCCAAAAGATTTTAGAAAGCTCTAAGGATCCGTAAGAGAGCCCACAAAATCCCATAAGTAGCTTTACCTGCCAATAGGGAAGACAGGCATCTCCTAAGAAGACAGCCCCCAAGTGGGTTATTTTAAGTTAATTGGGACATTCTGTTGTTCTCACCATACAAAGGGCCCAGGTACAGCTGAGACTGAGACATCTACCTACCTGCTCAGCACAGAAGTACTTTGAATAAGAGCAAAAAATAATTATAGATTGCTTTGCCAATATTCAAATGGTACAGAAATACAGAAGGCAAAAAATGAAAGCCAAGCTTTTCTATAATCAGATTTTTAACATCTGAATGCTTTAAGAGATGAAGCATTGAACAAAGCTGATGGGAAGAAGATAATAACCCTCCCCAGCACCCAACCCCCAAGCAAAGCCCCTCTTGGGTCCTATTATAACAGAAACAAAGTTTTGGTTCCCATTTAGTCTCGTCCAGTTTTTGGTCTCAAAGACTGAGCAGGTACCACGAGACTCGCTGACTAGGCTTGTATATTATCAGCCCCTTCTAATGGTCTTGTTGATCTCTATTTCTGTTAAGAGCTGGTCTTTGCTTTAATAACCACTGAATGGTGTAGTGGTTCACTGTTTCTTTGGTGTCAACATGATTCTTTCTGGGTTCCAAGGCTTTGCTTGTGCACGAAATAGAGTTGCATGCCACAATCCTAGAAGAGAATTTAAAGTTCTAAGTTTAGATTCCAATTTTAAGTTTCTGTTCTTCTGAGGATAGCTCTTTCGATACATACTTCACATAACATATAATTTGCATAGAATACACTTCACCCATTTAAAGAATCTAATTGCCCTTAGATTTCCCTCCTGTCTTTAATTCATTCAACAGATATTTATTGAATACCTCCTGTGGGCTGTGCATTGAGGTAACTGTTGGAGCCCTAATGGTTGATAAAATAGAGATGATCTCTGCTTTCATAAAGCCTTTAATCTAGGAACAAAGATCTCAGAATTTAAGTGAGCTTAGAAATAAAATAGTTATAATTATTATATTATTATATAATTATTATATAAGTATGACAGGTGCTATGTAGGAAATGCATTAGCATGCTTATCAAGATAGGAAATGATGAGTTGGATGAATCTCAGGTAGGTGGTGAGGGAGAGGACTCACATGGGACTGGGTCCCTGAGCTGGGCAAGACCTTGGTATGTGCTGGGAACAGGAAGCAGGCAGAGAGGCTGAGGTGTATTGAACCACGGGCTGCAGAGGGATGCGTGTACTATTGGAAAGACCGAAAATGGGAATTACCATAATCCAATTTATAATTTTCAGGGTTTTCTGTCAATGTGAGATAACTATGCTTCAGCCTCTGACAAAGATTAGTCTGTGAGCCCGACCCCCTTCCCTTCTCTAGTGAGGTTTTCTGGAACATCTAGGCTTCAGAAACCATGGTATTTTGTCACAGTATATTCTAGAACATAGTGTGAATGGCCCTCCCTGTAGTCAGACAATGAAATATAGTGACATCATGTCATCTCGAGATTAGGAAGATCTCACAGGCCATTTCATTTCTAGCCCAGTTCAGATGGGTTGGAGATACCCTGCCTTGGACTAAACCCATTTCTGTATTGTTCTATAACAGTTACGATTGCTAATTCAAACAAAAATATTTAGTTAGTTCTACTTATGAGACTTGACTGGCTTAATTGACAGTAACTTCCAGGTTACTATAATTCCTCTAGATCTTAACAGGTCACATAATAATGTGGGAGTTCTTATGAAAACACACACACACACACACACACACACACACAGGCAAATGCCAGAACGACCATAAAAACCTCTCTAAATTCAATCATCAATATTTCATAGAATGCTCAAATGAAGAAGGGCACTTTGGACAGCCTATCCCAGTAGTTACCCACATCTGTGTACATTAATTTTGCAAATTTAAACTGGTTATGTGAAGAGAGTTCACATAAAAGAAAAATCCAAAATCTTCTCAGCATCTTTCCCATCTGAAAAGATCTCTTCATGAGCTTTGACAGGTATAGCCAAAGTTGAAGGTGTTGTAGACTTGCGATTGAATGGGGTCCTTGATGATTTCCTCTGGAACCATGGTCCCAGGTCAAAGACAATTGGCCTCCTCCTGGCCACCTACTGAGGATCAGCCATAGATATGCATAGTAATAGCAGCTGAGGCCAGTGGGGCCCTTACTGGGTACTAAATACAGTGATAAGTTTTTCCATGCGTTATTTCATTTAGTCCTCACAACAACTCAGATAGATGTTACAATCTCCTTCCTTTTATAGAGGAGGCATTGAAGGATTTGTTCCAAGTCCCATGGCTAGTAAATGGCATAGCTGGGATTTGAACCCAGATATCATATCAGAGCTTGCCCTCAACGTGTGTGCTCTGTTACTCTCCATGCTGTTACTCTGAGCTAGGGCTAGCTGGGAGTGGTCACTACCTGAACTAAGAGTGGCCAGCCATCAATGAGAAAACCTGCTACATAGAGCTGGCTCAAAATCAGAACAGGGTTATTCACTAGGCCAGTTTTCCTCCCATGGTATAAACTGAGGAATATAGCAAGGGAATATAGAAATAAGTGGCCAACACCAAAAAAAATTCCATGGAGAGAGCTCAGGTAAACTGAGGGCTTTGGGCCACAGAGGTCTAGTAGGGTTGTAAATGAGACAAAGCAATGGTCATCTAAAAGTATTAGCAAGTAGAGGTGTAAGGTAGGGAGAAGACGCAGACCAGGGGACAAAATGGATAGTGATGGCAAGAGACAGATTCTGATGTGGCAGAGAGCTTCAGTGGACTCCAGTGGCCAGGGAGGCAGAGCCGGTGCCCAGATCATTTGCACATTCCCTGAGTCCCAGCCAATGGGTTGTGTAGAGAAGAAAGATGACACTCAAGAGGGGAAGTGGGTCCCACTGATGAAGGATTCCTGAGGGCCACAGTTCTTGCTGTGCCATAACTCGTGTGATCCCTCAGTCTCTGGAGCCAGGTGACTTTGAAGGGATACTTGTCTCTCTGCTATGGCTCTTTTTTCCCACAAGATGTCTTTTTCCTTTATTGTCAAGAGTACCATTTCAATAAAACCCCATTTACATTTCTTGACGTTGCTTAAACCTACTTTTTTTTTTTCTTATAAGAACCACTCAACAGCAGAGAACATTGTTTATGTGAAGCGATGTAACAGTTTCTCTACACTCCTTCAGATTTTTCTTTTCCTCTCATTAGGGATAGGAATAAGAACATTTAATTTTCTGCCCAAGAGTGAAAGCTTTTTAAAATCAAAGCATGTAAAACTAAGGCTTGCCTAGATTTTTTAACATCTTAAGTGTAACAAATTTCAAATTACCTTTCAGGGGTGAAGGATGTTTTGTTTTCTTTCCTTTGTAAAAATTCAAGATCAATCATGCATTTGCATGAATAATCTAGATAATGACTTCCCATTTATTAGAATAATTTATAAAATCTACCTCATATTTTCTCCTTCACTGTCATTTATATGCCTCAAGAGTAGAGCTCAAGGGCAGATTCACGGAAAAGTTTACATCCTCCGATTTGTTTCCTGATACCCAGTCTTGAAAATGAGTTTACAGGATCACCTAAGTATCATGTGAGGCATGTTTCATGGACAACACCAAGTGTTGATTCAACAGTCCTGATTCCTAGTCCCATGTTGGTTACTCTTCCGGAGTAATCTCAAGGAAACCATTCAACTCCTCTGAACATCAGTTTTTTTTTTCTTAAGATTTTATTTATTTATCAGAGAGAGAGGGAGAAAGCGAGTACAGGCAGACAGAGAGGCAGGCAGAGGCAGAGGGAGAAGCAGGCTCCCTGCTGAGCAAGGAGCCCGATGTGGGACTTGATCCCAGGACGCTGGGATCATGACCTGAGCCGAAGGCAGCTGCTTAACCAACTGAGCCACCCAGGCGTCCCTGAACATCAGTTTTATCTTATGTAAACTGGGTATGTAATAGTAAATTTAATAATAACTATTTAACAAGATCTGTATTACATTTTTAGCTTAACAGCAATTTTGTGATGCCCTATATGTGACAGCACGAATATAATGATTTTAGTGATTATTTCGGATTTCTCCATAGCATTGATTATTAGCTATTAGCTGATTCAGTTTTGCTATGTTGATATTTCTTACACACATCTTTGTTCACTGGCTGAATGACTCTGAGCAAGTCATTTAATATCTTCATCAGCATTCTTGGGACAAAGTCCAAGATCCGTAATATTTCTCTCTCTGTTAACGTATCTATCTACATGTTGATGTGGTCTTTCTATCTCAAGACAGCTTCCTTCCCTTGTTGTCAAAGCTCTTTCCACACTAGAGACTGGCAAGTTTGTGCTCTCTGCTTGAAGTGCGCTGCAACTCTGACCTTTCCCCACTTGCCCTTTTTCTTAGTTAACGCCCTATCCATCTCAGTACAAACGTCACCTGCCTGGGGCAATCCTGATACCCGCAGAATTAGCTCAAGTCCTTCTGTTCTAGGTGCTCTACCACCCTGTACTTCTCCTTCCTTGTACTTTTCGTGTGACAGTTTCATTGTCTTCCTGAAAATAGAGACTGTCTGTGGGTCACTTCCATTGGGAACCCAACACATAGTTCAGTGCCTGGTGTATAGTGAACACTTGATAAATATTTGTTGGCTGAATGAAAGGGAAAAAATGATTCATATATAAATATAAAAAGACAAAGCCAGGTAAAGAGCTAGAATAAATATCTAGGCTAGAGGGTCCAAGAGTTAATAGAATTGAGCTGTAAATGTCATTCTCAGTTGTTTGGGGCCAAAACAAAAATGAAAATACAATCAGTTATCTCATGGACATTGGCCTGAGGGAAAAACACTCTAGTTTCTGGGAAAAGAAAGCTGTTCATTGCACTTTTTTTTTTTTTTCCTGAAGACATTTCTTTGGAGGGACAGACAGAACTTACTTTCTTCATGCTTGGCAGCCTTCTAAATCTGTAGCTTTCAGAGGTTGGGGGTTCTGTTCCCAGGTTCTTCTCTCTCCAACTGTCCTTCCCTTCCTCCTGATTTCCCCTTCTTTTCTCTTCTGAACATTTCTATCACATTGCGATTGAAAAATAAACCTGTAGTGTGATCTTCCCCATAACTGGGGCAGCAGGCTGTGTGTGTGTGTGGGAGGGGGGACATCTACCTCTGGCAGGGCATCTGTGGTAGCAGTGGGTCAAGCCGATGCTGCCCCAGCTATCACTACCCCCTCACCTTCCCTGAGTCTCTCCAAGGCTTACTTGTTAGGTCTACAGGGGGCTACTGATGTCTCCTTCAAAGAGCAGCTGACATAATGAAGGAGAGAACCCCTGTAGCAGTGCCTGGCAGAACCCATGTTTCTCTCTTATGCATTTCCTCCTCCCTCTCTGAACTGGCATACAGATCAATGAGATATTACATATATTTTTAAAATTCTTGATATATGTGAGGATGTGTATATTCTAGAGGCCCAAGGGGAAGAGAAGAGAGACCCATTCTCCTAGTTTAACAAACAGAAGGGGAGGAAAGAATTACATACATTTCTGTTTCATAATGATATTCTACCCTGAATATTTTTATATATATTTTAATTTATTTTTTACCCCAGGCAAAAAACAGATGACAAGAAATAGATTCATAGCCTCTAATCTTTTTGCCATAATCCATAATCCATGCATTGGTGGTTTAAAATTTATATGTGTATGTAACTTAAAAAGTCCCTATTTCTGCAAATTAATATGACTTTGCATCAGTGATACATGTGAGTCAAAACAAAACAGGAAGTTATGGCACCAGCTGTCCTCACAGTCAAGTGTCAGGAATGACTTAACAGTTGAGCTTGAATTGGGGTTCCCCATCTTTGCTGCCTTTAAGCTGAGAGATCAGGCTCCAGCTTAGCTGGCCTTAATCACTGCCAGAGAGTTCTCTTCCTATAAAATTCTCAGAATGTTTATTTGATCTCTTTGGCCAAGTTTCTGCATTAAGGAAAGTAATAACTCAACCTAGATTATAAAGTCTATGATCCCTGAGCAAATTCTTCTTGCTTTCTTAGTTCCTCAAACCAGATTTTTCCATTTGGGAAGGTCTCGAGAATGTGGAGTTTCTTCAGGAGCCACTTCAGATAGAGTGGTTTCCATGGCAAAGTCTCAGGAGTGATAAACTATTTGGCCCAGTGGTCGCCAGCAGTCACCAGGGGACATGATTATTTGTACAGTAATTTCCTCTAATTTTTTTCTCCTGAAAGAAAATATCCTGGTAGCACACCAAATCTAAAATTGGACACCCTGTATGGGTCTCATTATGGTTTTTGCGGACAAAAGAACTAAAAACAATGGTAGCTTAAAAATAAAATTGCGTTGTTTCCTCTGGTGGTGTCAGAAATGTAGACTCTTTGACCAGGAGAAAAGGGTAATAATTGTGTGGTGGGAACCTACCAGCAAAAATGTATCTAGCATTGAACATTGTAAATAGTAAAGGTTAGGTGGAGTTATACACAGAAATCCAGGATGTTTGTCTCTGTTAAGAATATTTGGATTTAGGAGTGTATGGATATTATTGAGAAAGATGTTCATGACCAGTCTCTGTCCAGATGTGATATTGACTTGACTGGTAGACCAACTCTTCTGAAACATCTGGCATTTCACTGGGTTCAGCAATTTTCTATCTTTATGTTTTCTAAACTTGGAGTAGTAACCCCAAACACAGCCACCGAAGGCAGTCCTTTGTGGTCTCTGAAACTCAATTACGCAATCCTGCATTGGGACAGGCTAAACCTCGCCAGCCCTGAGAAACTAACATGATATTTATTATAGCATCTACATCGTACCAATGTAACATGTAATGAAGATGTTTATGTCATGGTCCCCTCAATGAGTACTTACTATATTTGGTACAACTCTATGTCCTTTACCTATATTATCTCAGTTAACTCTGACTTGTTATCATTATCCTTGTATTTCAGAAGAGAAAGTGAGGTTCTAAAAGTTTAAGTGACAGCTGCTATATATCATGGGAAAGACATTCAAATCCAGGAGTGTCTGGCTGTGGATTTGTTCTTCTGAATTGCCACATGTCTGGCTCCACAAAGGTCCGGTTAATAAGTTACAGTATTATTGGTAGGACAGACCAACGTAGACTGACTTCTGGTCCCAGTCTCTAGCTTATTTCCTATATAAACTTGGGCCTGTTATTTGTTCTCTGGCCTTGGTTTCCTGATCAGTGAAATGTGGAGAGTTGAACAGCTGTCTTTCAGGATTCCTCTTATCATTCTATTTATGAATCTGTGATGAATGTGAATTGTTTGGAGCATCTGGATAATTTGAGAAAGTGGGGACTGTTGTGATCCATATCAGAGCTCAACATTTTATGAGAACGCAGGGCATGATGGTATAGTAGAAAGTACCCTTGACTAGATATCTGATGACCTTCTGAAAGAAGGTTAGAAGAGCTAAGCAGTCACTTCTATTGTAGACTGTTGGTGTTCTCCAAAATTCATATGTTGAAAGCACATCCCCAAAGAGATGGTATTAGGAGATGGGGCCTTTGGAAGACAATTAAGTCACGAGTGTGGAACCTTCATGAATGGGATTAGTACCCTTATGAAAAAGGCCCCAGAGAGCTCTCTTTCTTTTGTCATGTGAAGTTATAGTGAAAAGACAACTGTCTAGGATACCAGGAAGCAGGCTCTTATCAGATGCTGAAACTGCTGTCACCTTGACTTTGGACTTCCTAGCCTCCAGAACTGTAAGAAAGGAAATTCTGTTGTCTATAAGCCACCCAGTCTGTGGTATTTTGTTATAGCAGCCTGAATTGACCAAGACAACCTCTTGTACCAATTACTAACTATGTAAGTTTTATCAGACAATGTTGCATTCTGAGTTATGGTTTTCCCCCTGAAGCAACAGTGTCTATCTCATACTCAATGTCTTGGGATTAAAAAAAAATGTATATAAAAGCCTCAGTACATGCAAGGGGATGATTATTAGTAGAATTGCTGAAAGAATACTGATCGGCAGTGACCATGAGAAGAGTATTAAATGAACTTAGACTTACTAACTTTAGGTCACGTCACAATGTTATGGGCTGAATTACCTCTTCCTTAAATTGATATAGCGAAGCCCTAACCCTTAGTACTTCAGAAAAAATGTGATTGTATTTGGAGATAGGACCTTTAAAGAGGTAATAAGGTAAAGTAGATTGCTGCATAGACCTGTCCTAATCCAATATGTCTGGTGTGCTTATAAGAAGGGGAGATGGTGCCACAGATGTGTGAGTCTACACAGAGGAAGGCCAGTTGAGGTCATAGGAAGAAGGGGGCTCTCTGTAAGCCCAGGAGAGAAATCTCAGAAGAAAGTAAATCTGCCAACCAGTCTTGGAACAAGTAATCACGTATAATTTAGCCAGCACTGGGACGGAAGAGAAGATTTAAATAATTTCTTTTCCTTGTTCAGGTTTCCAGATCCTTCTCAGGCCTCCCCTGATTCTGCTCTAATGCCTTTCTCTATAAGAGATAGAGAGCTGGGTGATGGTCAAGCATTCCAGACACACCTGGATTGTGTCATTGGCCGCGCTGCACTGGGGCTGATCCGCTCATTTGTGTAACTTGTTCTTAGAGTGTGAGCAAAGAAAGGAACCGATCCTGTCCATCACACTGCCATCACCCAGTCCTGAACCTGCCATAGTCAGGGCTCCGCCAAGGATGCTGGAAGACCGTGGGCCCATGCAGTGTGTTTAGCCACATGACCCAGAGTATATTTATGTAGTAACACCAAAAATTATAATAAAAATGACAACCACAATAATAATAGCTGTTGCTTATTGGGAACAAAGCACTCAGCCAATTGAGGGTTATTACTTGCATACAAACCACATTTGGATCATTATACATTTAATCCTTTAATTGCTTTTTCCAGGCCAAATCTGGATGTTAGGATCTGGAATGACAAATCAATGTTTTTAGCCTGGGAGAGCTGCCTTTCAACCCATAGTTTGGTTCTGGTGACATCCTCTATTTTAATATTTATAGTGGTGTTTTATGCAATAATTTGAATTTTGTTGCACTTTTGCACATATTTTATAAAAATGCATGGAATGGAAAAAGGAAAGCATAAGAGTGCTGGTTTTAATGATGAGTAATTTGATCTCCTAAACTTAATTCAATTTAGAAAAAGATGGAGATTATCTGGATGCCAAAAACGGAGACAATTTATCCTTAATTAGACATTTATTGATCTTAAGCCAGTCAACTGTGGTTCAGTTGTCAAAGGAAAGAATAAAATTATAGGACATGTGCAAACCCATGGTCAAAGATTATGTTTCAAATGCGATGTAATTAAGAATTTTATGTTTTTTATAGCACAATGAACATGGAGCTCCAATTATATCATAGGAAATGATGCTGTTCAGTTTTTTAAATTTGAAAAATTTCAGTAATGTCATGTATAATAAAACTAGGAACTTCATATGTTTTGCTTCCTTCTTCAAACAACCCTTAAACACAGGACTAGTCCTCATCGTAGCAGAGAAATCTCCTGGTTAGCAAGCGGCAAAGCTCCATGTCCTCGTTTTCCAGGGCTGTCATAACAAGATCCCACCCACTGGGTGGTTTAAACAGATTTTTTTTTTCTTTTCTTTTTTCCCCTCAGACTTGTGGAGGCTGGATGTTTGAGAGCAAGATGTAGGCAGGTTTGTTTTTTTCCAAGCCTTCTCTCTCTTTGTCTTACAGATGCCGCCTTCATGGTGGGCCCTCCTATCATCTTTCCTCTGTGTGCGCTCACACATCTGTGTCACACTCTTCCCTTCTTACTAAGACAGTTGTTTATTGGATTAGATTCCACCCATAGAAACTTCTAGTCATATTGAGAGATCCTGGGCGTTAGGACTTCACTATATGAATTTTGGGAGGACCCAATTCAGCCCCCAACATAAACTGAAGTTGGCAGGGGATGGACAGGGGAGGGAGGAACTTATATTGAGAAGATCAGACGGAGAGGACATAGTGTAGCACACTCGAGTAGCTGGGAGGTGGGTTTGGGTAGGGGTGGCTCAGAGCACTGGAGACAGAAATTAGCCCTGGGAAGTTAAAAGTGTCTTTCTCTGAAGCGGTGGCCTGCTTTTCCATTGTTGATAGACTAAGACAAAACAAACTAAAAACTAATCAAAACAAAATAAAAGTATAAAAGGGATAGAAGAGGCCAGGGACATATTACTACTTTAGGTCCTCATACAATGGATGCTTCACCAGGGAAATGGGAAATGTTCAGGGAGCTTTTATTAACCTAATCAGGTCATCCTGAGACTTAAAGGGGTTCTGGTTACAAGTCTTCAAAAACTCTGAACTACTTCTTGCATCCACAGGCTAAAGGACTATTAAATTAGTTGCACAGAAAGATGGAATTAATACTCTGTGATTGAACTAGGATCATCTCACTTTCAAAAGCAATTAAAATAGTTCTGACCTTTGAAAAGTAAATCATGAAATTTCTGTGTTAAATATGAATCTGAGAAAAGGCAAATAGTGAATTTAATAAGTATGAATGAGTTATGTAACTGAAAAAAATGAGAATTTTTAGCACATAACTTTCTTTAAAAGAGTAATTTAGCCATAATAAAATCCAATATTTTTACATTCCCCTTGATGTTGAAGAAGCTTGTGCTGCAGACTCCTAAAATATGTCGCGATGCATATTTTGCACATATATGTACCAAGGAATGTATATTCACATACATATTACCCAACATCTCATTAATAGCTCATTTTCTCAAGTGTTCAGAAGTCATTTACCTTGCCCTTGCAGTTGCCAGCACAGTGGAAACTTGGAACGAAGCAGATTTGTTTATCAGAAATAAAAGGGGACGTTGAGTTCCCCTTGAATACTGACCTATAGAGTTTAACTCCTTGGCGAATCCCGTAGTTTTCACTCAGCGCCAATGGACACATTTCTAACGAGTTTAATAAGGCTGACTCTGAAAATGAAAATTAGGAAAAAGCTTGACCAAAATAGATTCAAAGAAAGCACAGTGGGAAGTTGGAGAGAAGTGACAATAGCGGGTATAGAGCTCACTGGAGGCAAAGGCAACTTTGTGGGTTTCGATAGGCTGTGACTGTATCGCTATGCCTCGGGGTAGGTTCCTATCAATGACCTGGAGTCACAAAGACCGGGTCCAATGGTCCTGATGTCATCTATTTAAGAAGGCAGATAAATGTGAAATGGAGCAATATTTCTATCCAACGTGGTAAAATAATGTGGAGAGGAAGATAGAAATTGTCACATGGGATCTCTGGGAAAGAAAAATCTAGGAGTTATTTTATTTGTTCATTTATTCATTCATTCCTAGATGATCTGGTAAATACCTACTGTTTATTCATTAACGCAGCAGAAATTTGTTAGGTGCTTAGTCCCTCACAGACTCCAGGGATATACTAATGAATACAATAGATACCAACAGTCTGTCCTCTTGCGGATAACTTTTTAGTGGAGGAAGCAGACAATAGAAAGCTAAATAATACAGAGGATGTCTGTAGAGCATATAAAGGGTGTTAAATGCTATGATAAGGGGATTGAAAGGCAAGGATGGAGGAACAGCAGTGTGGGGAGGTGGGAATGCAGTTGAATGTAGGGGAGCCTGACTGCGAAGGTAATGTTTGAACAAGGTCTTGAAGGGCGTGAGGGAGTGAGCCCCTTGGCTTCTAGAAGGAAAAGCATGCCTGGTGGAGGGGATGGTGGTATGAAGTCCCAGAGGGGGAACAATGCTGGGGGTAGGGGAGCAGTACCAAGGAGGCCAGCAGTAGGGATGTAGGGGAGGGGGAGGAGGAGTTGGTGGAGGAAGAGATTGGGTAGAGAAGAGCTTTTCCTCTGTTGAGGATGGGAAGCCCAATCAGTGCTGTCCGTGGAGGACTGAAAGTGATATGACCTAGATTTTGAAAAGGATATGTCCACCGGTGTGTAAACAGACTGAAGGGCAAAGTTCAAAGGCAGGAGGCTGTTGGGCTATTCCAGGCCAGAGGCCAATGTGACTTGAAGAAGGTGCTAGAGGCAGAGGTGTCCAGCCTCAGGTTATATTTTGAAGGAACCATTGACTAGATTTACTGATGCATCAGATACAGGATGTTGAAAGAGAGGAGGTAAGGGTCATTCCAAAGTTTTTGACCTGAGTGACTCATGGAGTTGCCTTTTTTTTTTCGGAGAATGGAAGCCACAGGTTTGAGGGGAATGGCTCAGGGTTAGAATCCCAGTGGGGGTAAGGAGTTGGCAGATGGATACACAGGACAAGCTCCAGGGACAGGGCTGGCTGGAGGTGTAAATTTGGAAATTGTGAAAGAATAAGTAGTATATCCAGGCTCCAGGGGCTGTCTTTGGAATAGGATAATATTTAAGAAAACGATGGAGATGTAATCTTTCCCTTTAAGCAGTGAAAACACAAAAACAAAAATAACTAGAGTAAGAGGGCAGAATGCTGTAAATAGTTAAAGGAAAACAAAAGGTGTCTGCTGGTGAAGAGGCAGTGAACGTGACCGGTGGACCGTGAAACAGTAGAACATGACTGAAATGTTTCCTAAGGAAGTGGGGGAGGGCTTCATATGGAAGAGGGAGTTGTTGACTCAGTCTTAAAAGGGAGGGAAGAATTTTTGACAGGAAGAAGTAGATGGAGAACATAATCCAGGTCAAATGCTGTTGTGAAAACATGAAGGGAAGAGATCACTGACTATTTTGGGGGAGGAAGGAGAAGCAAGAACATTTTACCAGACCCTCATCTCCAACGGACCTTGAATGCTTCACGAGAACTGTTTTAGCAGACTGGGTGGTGCCGTTTACTAAACTTTATCTTAAGTTGTTGTATAACATACATGCCAAAAAAGGCACAAATCTTAGGTGTGTAGTTCAATGAAATTTTATCCAATGAAAATATTGGTGTCACCAGCCACTTTGACCAAAAAACCACCAGCACCCCAGAAACCTCGTTCCTCCAACTCCTAAACACAGAGGAAACCACAACTGTGACTTCTAGCAGCTTAGATTAATTATGCCTGATTTGAACTTTATGTAAATAGAACCAGACTGTACATACCATTTTGTATCTAGTTTGTTTAAGTCATTGTTTGAAGTTCAGATACACTATGGCTACGGGTGGTGGATTTTCGCTTTTCCTTCCATGAATACTATGATTTATTCCTTCAATCTACTATTGATGAACACTTGAGTCATTTTCAAGTTTTGGTTAGTATAATTACTTTGCTACAAAATTCCTGTGTGTGTCTTTTGGTAAACACATGCATTTCTTTGGGCATTTACTTGAGAATGGAATTGCTCAATCATAGGTGGTGGTAATGCTCAGCTCGTGTAGGTACAGCCAGTTTTCCAAAGTGACATTTACCAACCACTCATAAGCTACCCCTAGGGTGCATGGGAATTCCAGTTCCTTCACATTCTTGCCAACGCTTGTAATTTGCAATTGTCAGGGTGTATATATATATATATATATATTTTTTTTTAGGTTGTATCAATTTTAAGCCATTCTCCAATGCATTGTAGTAAGTTATTAGGATTTTAATTTGCACTTTCCCGATGACTAATGATATTGAGTACCTTTTCATGTGCTTAATTATATTTGTATATTTCACTTATACCGGGCTGACTCAAGGTTTTTGTCCATTTTTAATGGGTTGTTTTGTCTTTTTCATACAGATTTCTAAGCATGCTCTGTATATTCTGGATACAAGTACTTTGTCAGATAAACATTACAACGATCTTCTTCTAGGCTCAGTGAATTTCACTGTCTCAGTAGTGTCTTTATCTTTTTATTTATTTTTAACTTTTTTTATTTTTGAAAGATTTTATTTATTTATTTGACAGATGGAGATCACAATTAGGCACAGAGGCAGGCAGAGAGAGATGAGGAAGCAGGCTCCCTGCTGAGCAGAGTCTCGATCCCAGGACCCTGGGATCATGACCCAAGCCGAAGGCAGAGGCTTTAACCCACTGAGCCACCCAGGCGCCCCTGTGTCTTTATCTTTTTAAAGATTTTATTTATTTATTTGGGAGAGAAAGAAGGAGGGGGAGAACATTTGAAATAGACTCTGCACTGAGCACAGAGCCCGATCCTGGGGCTCGATCTCATGACTATAAGACCACTACCTGAGCTATGCATGCTTAAGCAACTGATCCCCACCTAGGCACCCAGGAGTGTCTTTAAATAAATACATTTTCTTGATTCTAGTGAAGTCTTAATTATCGATTTTCTGTAAACTTTATGTTTAGTGGTGAAAAAACAAAAAAATAGGCAGGTAAGTAGATCAGTCTACCTCGTCACCTACATGATATATTATGTATGTAGGTACATACATACTCATGACACACCCAGAATAATGTTTAACCCCGTATCTGGGAACTTTGTGGCCTCACTTAGTTGACACATAAAATTAACCACCACAACTAATTTTAATTAAAAAAATAAAATACATTTTAATTAAAAAATAAAATAAATTATTTTTCATCATAAAATTAATACATGTTTTTGCGGAAGCTTGGAGAACTGAAAGAAGTCTCACAACTCAATGCCTCATAAGGTACCTGACACTTAATAAATTCTCTAAGAGTGTACGCTTGGTGAATGAATGAATGAATGAATGAATATCCCCGGGACGGGGGGAACCTTTGTTAACATCTCAGTATTAAGGTTTTTTTTTTTTTTTTCTGTGCATCTTTTTTTGATTTATGTACTTTTGACAATATTGCACATATTTTAAAATCATGTTCCATGTGGACTGTTCGATTTTCAGTGTTGAGTCACTTGTTTCTGCTAAACCAATGTGAACACTAATCATCTGGCATTCTCTCATTCTCCTAATTGACGTGATGTGAAGACAAAGCCTGCACTTCCTCAAACCCTCTTGCACCAAAGTCTCTTTATGATAATTGTAAAGTGCTCCTGGCGGCACATGTGTTTTTATCTAGTAGAAACTAGCGGAGGATCAAACCCAGTTTTTGAAATTTCTGTAATTGTCAGGAAAACTCAGGGATTGTCTGTGTGGCTATAAACTAGGGCGATGTGAATGTGAGTGTAAAAAGCATCCATTCTGATTTATTTGACTTTGGCTCCTGTTCCATAAGACTTGAGCTTCATATGATTGAGTCTAAATAAGGAGAAGCATGTGAAAAAATAAGAGATCAGAATGTAAGACTTGGTGCCTTGTTGGACGGGGACAGAAGAGCCAAAAATGCCTGGGGGAGAAGAACCATTCATTAATTACCAGTGGAAAAAGTTGAATCTAGGACACATCTTTCTTGAAGTGGCATAGAAAGGTTCGCCAGTTGGAGCATGAAAACGGAAGACAAATATGTGTGTCTGGATATTAATTTTCTTACCAATACATTGGGTGAATAAGAGAGTCTATCTTGATAGTAGTTTCCCTACTATAAAATGAGGAAGGCATTTCTGGGATTTAATTTGGACACTTTGATTGTAAAATCATAATTTTATAATATAAAAATTATGGAAATCGATTCACTTGAGAGGGGCACTGGACAGCTGGGATATGCAGAGTATTCTATTTATTCTCATGGAATGAATGAGAAGTATAACCCTTCTGCAATGGCCTGAATGTCTGTGCCTCTCAAATTTCATATGCTGAAATCCTAACCCCGAGGTGACAGAATCTGAAGATGGGGGCTTTGGGAGGTGATGAAGTCATGAGGACTAGAGACCTCACGAAGGAGACTGGTGTTCTTATCATAGAGGCTCTGAGAGATTCCTCGCCTCCATCTTGTGAGGACTCAGTGAGAGGTCGGTCCTCTACAACCCAGAAGAAGGCCTTCATCAGGACCTGAGCATCACTAAGGGGCCTGGTGCTCTTATCAAAGGGACCCCCAGAGAATTCCCTCCCCTTTCCACCATTTGAGGATACAATGAGAAGGTGGCAATCTGCAACTCGGAAGAGGATCCTCTCTAGAGCTTGACCATGTTGGCACCCGAGCTCAGATGTTCCCCTCTCCAGTGCTGTGAGAAATAAACCTGTTGTTTATAAGCCACCCGGTCTGTGATGGTTTGTGATAGCAGCCCTAACTAAGCCATTGCTCTACCCTCGTGCTACCTCAGGGAGGACTCTGCACACAGCAGGTGCTTAATAAATGTTACATGCAGGTGGCTACCCTCGCAGGGCTTGCATATGTTTGGGGGAAAATAAAAGACTCATCTCAGGTTCATGCATGAGAATGTGAAACACAGCAGACTTTGAATAAGCACCAAGTGAGGGTCCAGACAGCGTGAACCTGTGGTCAAAGGTGGCCCAAGATGCTGGGTGGCTGAACTGGGAACTCTGATTCATAAGTGAAAAGAGGAGGAAGGTGCCACAGGCAGGACAAGTAGCCACTGGCAATTGCATAGTTTCTGGGAGTGGAACAATCCACCTGCCTCAAAGGGCTTGTTTTGAGAAGCCGTGGAAGGTGCAGCTTCAAAGAGCTGGGGTGCCTACCTTGGCCCTGGGCTATTAAATGGTGACTTTGTTCTTTATCCCGGAAATAGTGCTTGCCTTTGTTTTTGAGCAGAAGAGCGCAAGATGAAAGTAGCATTTTTGGAGAGATTCACCGGGTCTGAAAAAAAAAAAAGGAATGACTTGGAGAGGACCCAAACTGGGAGCAGGAAGCTATTAAGAGATTTTTAGCAGGGCGTAGGTCCCAGCCCATGAGGGTCTGGCTTTGGGAAATGGCAACAGGAAAAGGACAAAGGTTCAAAGGCTGGGTTAGTGAGGGGGGCCACTAGAGAGCTAACTGGCTTTTGGTAACCGGAGAGGGCAAGGTGAGGAAAGGGGAAATGAAGGACCATTACACCGGCGGCTCAGGTGACGGGAAGGATCCAGGGAGCCTTTGACAGAAAGAGCATAGAAGAAGAAAAGGAAGCCAGATAAAAGGAAGAAATAGATATCAGCTTTACACTAGGATATCCTGATGAACGGTGCAGCACAGACTCGGTATTTATATAATACCTTATGGTTTCCTGGGCACTCTTCCATTTGTGACAAAGAGGCCAGAGCAGTTGC
The DNA here is from genome assembly GCF_022355385.1 of Mustela nigripes. Lineage (NCBI taxonomy): Eukaryota > Metazoa > Chordata > Mammalia > Carnivora > Mustelidae > Mustela > Mustela nigripes. The sequence continues at coordinate 27,411,477 of NC_081562.1, forward strand.
TAGAAATCCGCAGGTGGTTAGAAATTTGCAAATACAGGTGGATGCGGAGAGGAAGCTGGAGGCAGAGCTCAGAGGTGTGCTGAGCAGAAGGCCAGGCAGCTCATTTTAATCTGCTTAATTCTCACTTTTGTTTCTTAGTCTCAAGTAGTCTATCTGTGATTGAGTGATTAAACCTCCAACGTTCACTCCTTTTCTGCCATACCTAGCGAGCTGTACTTTGAAATAGCACTGACCTGTGTTTTGAAATAATTCTAGAAATCATGTTTGCATCCCATCCTGGCATACATTTTCCTTGAAAAAAGAATTTTTTTTAAAAAATACATATCTAATTTTTATTTGCAGTCTCCAAGCATCCTGGAGCAAAACCCAAGCAGGATCTGCTGTTGCCTGTTTTTATTGGCTGGTGCCTGGGACAGTGATTGGCAAACTGAATTGCGAATTATTAAAATTCATGAGCCGGAGAATTACTGATGTGTAATATTCAAAAATGCAGTGGGTGCTAAGTATCTTTGACACGTTCCCTAAAGCTTTAACCATCTTGGGAAAGAATGTTAGAAGTCTGTCAGGAACATATTGGGTTTTCCTAGAGCATATGGTGATGAAATAGAATGTCGTTCTATGAGAAAATATTGTCATACCAGCTCCCTGGCCCAACGTGTCACAGTCACCGTTCTCTTTCTGCTCTGCACTTGTCTTTCTTTTGCGCCCTTTATTTCTGGGATGAATTTCCTTCCTGGTCTGGGGAGAATGTCATTGTCTCACCCCGTCTCCCAAACATTCCTTTGTTTCCGTTCTCCCGAGGAGTCTTTTGTTCTACACAGTGCCTTCTTTATACTGTGCTTCAAGACTGGGAGGTGTGTGCTTTGATCAAGATTTTGTTTTGATGACACTAAGAGAGTTTTCATCTTCCAACCCTTTCTCCCCTCCACGGTTTGTGCGCTGTAGTTTCATTCTTTTTTTCTGAAGGACTTGCTTTCATCCCAGACCTGGCTGGGTTGCAGGAATGGAAGTGCTTATTCCCTAGCTTGCATTAAAATAAATAAATAAATCCATTTTTTATATAAAGAGAATGATGAACACACACACACAAAATTCAATGGGCCCTTTGACCACATTCGCTGTTCGGTCCCCCTGAGGGTCTGTTTAAGCACCGAGAATGTTCCCAGAGTTGGTCTAACCCACATCACCCACTTGGTTGTAGGCGCCGTTGGGGGTTGGCGTTTCCCAGGGATGGCTGGCTGGTACGCTCTTAATATTCCAATTCCTGGAACTGTAGAATTAGCCTGTTTTCTCAGGCAATGAAGGAGCAATGCAGTCTTCCCTAAGGGCTTTTATTATTGTAGAGTTTTAGAGGCCAAGGGGGCATTTCCAGTTGGCTCTGAATTTCACATTCTTTGCTATATGCTCTCAATAATTCAGACCTGGGTGAGTTTGAATGAATTATTCCTCCGTGAAGTTCCTTCCTTTCTCGAGGCAGCTGTGAGCAACTCATAATCCCTCCTTCTCCCCCGTGAGGACAATGGAGGCCTCCCCCTAAAGGCAACTGAGACATGGTGAGTTTTGAATTTCATACCAGAAAATAGACTGGGACAGCAGGGCTGAAAACTGGACCAAAACAAAGTCAGGAAGCATTATATCTGTGGCCCCCTTTACCTGGGCTTACATTCCAGTTGCTGGAGTTCATCGCGGAGCTGGTTCGGTTATCTGCAGTGCCGAGGAGACACTTACCTTTGACTTGAAGCAAGACAGCCTGTTCAGGGAAGTTGGGAACAGGGTGGCAGACCGTGCCCGCAAGCCCATGAATTTCCAGAGCAATGATTTGGATACAAATCTTTCGAACAAATACTATTTGGAAAACTATAAACATTGTTCTTTAAAAAATTCACCATTAGCTGGCCACATGGGGGAGGAGGTGCGTGGCAGTGGAGAGACAGAGTACAATGTTGTTCTTCCTCACACCCATTAATGACTCACATTGGCAATGATTCTGGATTTTTCTTGACTCGAAAGAGATTTCTATAGATGATGCAAACTCCTGCAAAAAGTCAAAGCCCCCGTCTTTGTTAGAGGAGTGAGCAGAAACTACAGAAACTATACAACACCTCCTCCCGAGGCGGTCACCCATGGATAGGGTCGTCAATGCGGGGCAGGCAGGAATGCAACACGGGTTTTTTAGAAATAAATTCGTGAGATAAAATTAAAGGACACTCCTAAGCCGTAGTGGGTGCTCTGGCTTTCTTCTTTCCCTCCACCTTTTTCACTCCTTCATTTCTCTTTCTCCTCCCTCACTCCCCTACTTTCTGGATTCAGTATGTTCTCTAGCTTCTTAACAAATACATCTTTACATTGCAGCTTATCCCTTTGGGACCTGGGTTACTCTAAAACCACGTAGGTTGCCCATAAACGTCATTGAAATGTCTAAAATATAATACTGTTGCAAACATTATTTTCTTTCTTAAAATTAGTTAAGTAGTTAAATTCCACCAGAGCTTTTCATTTCTCTGTATTAAAATCACTTTATTACTTCTTTTAGATTGTACTTAGAGACCTCCACGTTCTTGCCGAAGCCTCCTTCTGGAATACCCTTTTCCCCTTTCTCACTTAATCAAGGCCCCTCTTATTGGTCAAAGCCCAACTCAAAGTCCACTTCTTCTGGAAGACCTGTTTTCAACAAATATTTATTGAGGGTCTTCTGTGTGTCAGGTAGTGTTCTAAGGTCTGGGACACAGCTGTGAATCAGGACAAAGTCCTTGCTTGCATGGATTTTACATTCTGGGAGTTGGAAATAGCTACTGATAAATAACCAAAAATGTAGATAGGTAACAATTCAGGGTAATACAGGGGGTTAATAAAGTAGATAAAGGAGGGTAAAGGGCTAGAAAGTGGTGGAGAGACCAGCAAGGAGACAACTCTTCCTTTTGCACTCCTACAGAATATAATTCTACTTTAAAATTTACATGCCTTTTTTTAATATGAGAAAATAACACAGATGCCTTAGCCATTGTAAGCTGCTTATAGATAGGAAGGTATTTGGCTGTGTATTAACCAGGGCCTTATATATAGTAAGCACCGGCCTAGTGTGCAGTGCTCCTGACATTGGGAGTTCATGGGAAGTGACAATTTATCTGTAATACCACTGGCCTGTGTAGGTGTTATATGATCTAAGTCATGCCAAGAAATGGAGAAATAAATAGCATCTTGTCATTTGACTGGAGAGCAAGAAATGACAAGGGAGGCAGGAATCAATCTTCTAAGGCTGGAGGTCTGTCTGTGGTGGAGGTCATAGAAAGCCAAGGAGGCAAGCATCCACAACAGGTGTTCAGAGAAGGATAAAGTGGAAGAAGGGGCGAGACGGGTCGCTGCAGCAGGGGGACCACACCAGGAATCCTTGGTAGTGCTTAGCCAGGGAAGATTCTCTCTTTCTCCCCCAGTTTGTGGGCTTAGAGACCCCCAAAGGCTTGGATTTTGAATAACACCTTGAATTTCAGCTTCTATGTGGTACCCCAGTAATTCAGCATATTAGTTATCCTACGTACCACCTAATACTAAATGCTATCCTCCATTAATTAAGCAACTGTTTGGACAAACTTTTGGTAAGAGTGTTAGCAAGACATAACCTGTTCTGTATTTCAGCTGTTTCCAGAAGTATTGGGGGGGGGGGGATAAGTAGTGAATAGAAAGAAGGCCAGCAATAGAAATATTCTGTGTAAGTCATTTCCAAGAAATTCTTAATAAGGTAGTAGTACTACAGAGCTGAGGAACTTTTTCTTTTTCTTTTTTTTTTTTTTTAAACGAACTGGTCATATGTACCAAGCAGTATTCTAAGCTTTTTACTCATCAGATCATGTGTTGCTCTGGTATTGCTCTTCTCAAAAATATAGGTACATTTGATCTCTCCAGCAATCTTGGGAGGCAGTCTTCACTAGCTCTGGCCTTCAGTTTAAGGCGAGAGGTGAAGTCCTTGCCAGTGAGGAGAGCAGAGTCCCACGCATTCCGAGGGCTGTGGACTCCCAACTCTTGTGCTCCTGACACGTAGAGAAAATTAATGAATCTTACCGATTTTAGATGAGGAGGATAGTGCCCCAGGTATCCAGTGACTTTTTAACTTCAGAAGAAGCCAACTTCTTCCAGCCCATCAGCCGTCCAGTTAAATAGTAATGTAGTGGTGCCTTCGGAAGGCGTGTTGAGAGAAGTGTTTTGGCCTGCCATGGTTCTATCTACCTCGCAAGCCTGCCTTTCAAATTGTTCAACAGTTATGCTAAAGAATGGTTATCTCTCTCTCTCTCTCTTTTTTAAAGATTTTATTTATTTATTTGACAGGCAGAGATCACAAGTAGGCAGAGAGGCAGGCAGAGAGAGAGGATGAAGCAGAGGCTTCCTGCTGAGCAAAGAGCCTGATGCGGGGTGCGGGGCTTGATTCCAGGATCCTGGGATCATGACCTGAGCTGAAGGCAGAGGCTTTAACCCACTGAGCCACCCAGGTGCCCCTGGTTATCTCTTTTGAAGTATGAAAACATTGGACAATTTTTTGTATCTGAAGGAAACGAATTAGTGCCTCTGTTTTCTTGGTATTGTTATAGTGTTGTAGTTTTATTACCTTTACATACTGAAGGGAAAAGATCTCCAATATTTTAGTGAGAAAAGAGGGTTTTAATTTAAATACATATCTATTATTAGAAATCTGAAATGTTTTAAAAATGACTCAGAATTATTTTCTCTCATCTTTTCTACCCCTTACCCCACCGATTCTGTGAACTCTCGGAGGCCTAAGAAACCAAAGTGATTTACACGGGTTTTACCAAGTTTGCAAAAAAAAACTCTGAGTAGAGAACCCAGGCTGGGAAAAGTCATACTCTTTTTTCCGTCTTTACTTTAGATGCTTTTTCCAGTGATTCACAAAGCTGCTAGCGTAACCTTTAGAAATGTTTTGCTAATGAAACAGGGTATGGATTCCTTGGTTTACCCTTTTCCTCCTTCTTACTCAGATTCCCTTTTAAGTCCGCAAGAGGAAAGGAACGAAACAAACTACTGGAACCAAACATGGAAATGATGGTTGAAGACCAAGACTGCGAACCAATCAAGCTAAAGCGTTAAAGTTGCTCTGATTATTAAATGAAGATCTATTTTCCTAGAAAAAAGCTAGTTGTCCTTGTATTCTGAAAATCACCATGTGTCAGTGGTTCTATATCATTAATGATACACCATATATTTTTTTTTTTCTAAGTCGGGATGACTCCTGGGCTTTCAGAAGATGGAGTCATAAATGCTAATACCTGCATAGGCTGAGTTGTAGGAGAGCGTGAGTTGCGTCTGGGGTGACCGATAATGAAATTTGCTTGGAGTATGGAGACTCTGAAGGCACAGCTCCCCGCCACTTCCCACCCATCCAATTCTCCGCCCCCCCCACCCCCAAAGGTAGTCTTGTTGTGTTACCCCAGCTGATTGCTTCCAAGTGTAAATTTGGGCTCTGGACAGCTGGGTTTCCCTATTTTCCAAGATGGGTATCTAGATTTTTATGTGAAAGCCCCCACTTCAAAACTGATATCCAAGTCAAGAGTGGCTATCTGGCCACCAGAACACAGGAGCGGGAAAGGACCAGATTTTGTCTCCAACATAGAGAAAGGCACTGCACATTTTTATTTAATTTCATTTCAAAGCCAGAAATGGCAGCAATGAAGCCATAGGAACATGGGAAGAATCAATGGGACATAACTGTTCCAAAGAAGTTGCCTATTCTTTTTTCTTTTTTTAAAAATTTATTTATTTGATAGACAGAGATCACAAGTAGGCAGAGACACAGGCACAGAGAGAGGAGGAAGCAGGCTCCCTGCTGAGCAGAGAGCCTGATGTGGGGCTCAATTCCAGGATGCTGGGATCATGTCCTGAGCCGAAGGCAGAGGCTTTAACCCACTGAGCTCCCCAGGTACCCCAGAAGTTGCCTATTCTTAAAGGTTCAGAGGAATAATGTTTTAGAGGGTATCATAAGAAGTTACTTTATATTCCAAATAAGCAGTTTATCAGTAGTATTTAGGAAAGGTAGAGTGAGTATACTAGACAAATAAGTAGAAATGAGTAAAATTTTGTCAGTCTTTCAAACACCAAATATTTGCTTTAAAACCAATGAGATATCGATGCTGTCCACCTGAGTACTGCAGTGTTTACAGCCAGCATGATATTCAACAACAGGTTTAACAATAGGCTTGTCATCGATCACAGCCCATCAGAGCGTATCCAGCATTCGAGAGCACACAGATATGCTGTTACACACTAGCTAAATACAAACCCTATTTATATCCTGCATGATATCGCTTACAGGGTAGACCTCAGACCAGCAATATCAGCATCACCTGTGTGCTTATTATAAATGCAGAATCTGGGGCACCTGGGTGGCTCCATCAGGTGAAGTATCCAACTCTTGATTTCAGCTCAGGTCATGACCTCAGGGTCATGAGATTGAGCCCCGCATTGGCTCTGTGTTGGGCATGGAGCCTGCTTGAGATTCTCTCTCTCTGCCTTTCCTCTGGTCATGCTCACATGCTTTCTCTCTCTTAAAAAAAAGGAAAGAAAGAAAGAACGAGAGAGAGAGAGCAAGGAAGGAAGGAAGAAAGGAAGGAAAGAGGGAAATGCAGAATTTCAGGCCCTGCCCTGACTTACTGAATCAAAATCTGTATTTTTTTAAAAAATATTTTATTTATTTATTTGACAGACAGAGATCACAAGCAGGCAGAGAGGCAGGCTGAGCAGAGAGCCCGATGTGGGGCTCGATCCCAGGATTCCGGGATCACGACCTGAGCCGAAGGATTTAACCCACTGAGCCACCCAGGCACCCCCAAATCTGCATTTTAACAGGATCCCCAAGTGACTAACGCAGGTAGCCCAGTTTGAGAAACACTGTCTTGGCTCACTGGATAGCTCTTTTTTGCCGTCTACCATATCTTCTCCTGTGTTAAAGTGATTTAAGTTCCTGTGACTACAGGCAGACTGTGACTTTGTTGACGACAGAGGTTGCATTTTTTTTTTTTTTTTTTTTAAAAGACCCTACTACTGCACTTAGCATCTTGACCCTAGGAAGGATTGAAAAATGTGTATTGAATGGAAGGGAGATGGTTAAAGGAAAAAATGTCACAGAAATTATTGTAATCAGAGCAACTCCCATGTATTGAGTGATTTCTCTGTGTGTGATGTGGGTTCAGTATTCTACAAATCTTACTTAGTCCTCACAACTATGTAGAAGGTAGACCTCCTATGCAGAAAAGGAGACTGGGGGTTCGAAAGGTTAAGTCATCTGTGCTGGGGACGAAGGGGGCAGCCGGGAGCAGCTTTGCCCGATGATGCCATGCCAGCTTGGGTTGAATGAAGGGAAAAAAAGAGAAGACTGGAAGAAAATTCTTTCAGGTCCGAGACTGGGAGAAGGCTGTTTTATTCCTGTCAGTATTGGACGATTCATCAGTCTCCAGGATCTGGTCCCTGAGGCGAAATGCTTCCTTTTACAATTGGGACTCTTGTGGGTGCCCGTCCATCCTCGGCCGGCCGGAAGATGGAGCACTTTTGTCTTCATATTTTATTGATTCATCTGCGGGGAGATGAAAGGGTAGGAAAGAACGTTTTTGCCGGTGACAGCAGTTTTGCTTTTCCCCCTAAAGAAGCAAAAGGAATTAAGAACTCAGCTAAATGTGGAAAGGATGATTGAGAGTGGGGAGAGGAAAAAGAGAGGAAAATGTTTCTTGGCTTTTCAGACCCTTCCAGCAGGAAGCAAAGAGCTTGATAGACTCTGTGCCACAGGAAGACCCAGTAACAATTTAATGGGTCCACTAGAGAGTGCTAATATGGGGTGAGAGGCAGTTTATAATTATTTTTAACGTGTGTGTGGTTAGAGCTTGAAATGGATCACAGGGCTGTCCAATATAAAGAAGTATGGATGAGCAATTCTCCCTGTGTCCATAAGAAAGCGGTCTAAGTAACCCACTGCGGGGTAAAAACATGAAATGAAGAATTTAATGAAATTAAGTCTCTGCAAGAGAAAGTGAGATTCTCTCTTAATAAACAAGCTTTGAAATATTTTAAATTGCTCTTAGGAGGAAAGGTATTTGATTATTCACAAAGCACTCACTTGAAAAGAATTGTCGTAAGCTGCATTTGCAGCCTGTCTTAAGAACTAGAGGGCGAGCACGGCAGAAATTTTTGTCACCTCTTAGCAACTAGCTTCAGTGGGGCACCTGGGTGGCTCATTCGTTAAGCGGCTGCCTTCGGCTCAGGTCATGATCCTAGGGTCCTGGGATCGAGTTATGCATTGGACTCCCTGTTCAGTGGGAAGCCTGCTTCCTCTCCCACTCCCCCTGCTTGTGTTCCTTCTCTTGCTGTGTCTCTCTCTGTCAAATAAATACATAAAATCTTAAAAAAAAAAAGCATTAAAAAAAAAAACCAATTAGCTTCAGGAGAAACTTATTTAGTTAAACATCACTGCAAGCAAAACACAGTAACAAAATACGTTAATAATCACTCCATAACCATATATGCCCATTGCCTCTATAGCCTAAGGAACCTCTCCAACAAACATGCTAGAAACATATTATCAATAGAGAATCTGAGACTCTGTTAACACCAGGTTGATTGAAAAATATCCAAACTTTCACACCTATTGTCAAAAGTTAGAGGAACAGTTCTCATGAGCAATTTCTTAAGTTTCTAGATTAATTAATGTCTCATGATAATTTATTTAAAAAATCCATATTCAGTTACACATCTAAACTTCCATAATTATCTCTTCTTGGGTAATAATAAAAAATTTGCTCCTCTTAAACTCATCCCTTTGGTTATTTAGAATCTTACACTCTCTTATTGGATGCTTAAGTCATTTAGATTAGCCTGATCTGATACATTAAATTCTGTTTTGGAATGAAATGCAAACACTTGTAATTGGAATTTAGAACAGTTCAAATTATGGAAATATTTTTTAAAACCTTGGGTTCTGAATTTTATTTTATGAAAATTCAACAAAACTTATCATAACATAATGAGAAGTATTGTGGCTAAGTATTTTATGTTTATAAAATACTAAAGATTAGTGAGAATCGTCTTCCTTCATCAGGAGACCTTTAATATGGTTTTACATTTTTTCTTGAGACGTGAATTGAGAGAAAGACTCCAACTGTCCAGCTTTGAGTTGAGAACAACACCAATTCTTTCATGTGCCTCAGTCTCTGAATCCAGAGTTGTCATGCTTGGACGTGTCTTTTCCTCCCAGCCAGCACTCCTGTCTCACAGGAGAGACTGCAGCCAGGATGGTTAGGAGTTTAAGCTCTGAGATCGGCTTCAGATTATAGCTTTGCCACTTACAGTTACAAGACCGAGGACAAACCCTCTGTTTCTCACTTTTACCATTTGTAAAAGCAGGATAATAAATAACATTTATGCTGTAAAAAAATTGTGTGGATTAAATGAGATAATGCAGGTTCAGGACTCAGCAGTGTTCTTGGAAAATGCCTGCAAACAGCTATTTTTATATTTTTAAAGTTTATTATTAAACAGCTATTATTAGTAGGAGGAAGAGAAGTGGAGGAGAATAGAATCCTTTGTCTTCGTGTATTTATTATTTTTTTAAAGTTAGTCTTTTTACAATTTTTTATTTTTATTTTTTATTTGCTTTTTAGAGAGAGACAGAGTGTGTGCGAGAAGGGGGTGCAGAGGGAGAGGGAGAATCTTAAGCAGACTCCACGCCCAGCATGAAACCTGATGCAGGACTCAATCTCACAACCTTGAGATCTTAACCTGAGCTGAAACCAAGAGTACAACGCCTAATCCACTGAGCCAACCCAAGCACCTCTCCCTTGTCTTCTTTTAGTTATTAAATAAATCAATTTGAATTGTTTCCATTTTATTTCTATTTTTATTTTTTAAAGATTTTATTTATTTATTTGACAGACAGAGATCACAAGTAGGCAGAGAGGCAGGCAGAGAGAGAGGAAGGGAAGCAGGCTCCCTGCCAAGCAGAGAGCCTGATGCAGGACTCGATTCCAGGACGCTGGAATCATGACCTGAGCCCAAGGCAGAGGCTTTAACCCACTGAGCCACCCAGGCGCTCCCCATTTTATTTTATTTTTTTCCCCATTTTATTTTTAAATAACATTTCATATTTATTTTATTACACAAGTGACCAGTAAACAACCATTATAATTACAAATTATAAATTCACATAATAATAAGAAATCATTCAGTCTTACTGTCCAGAGAGGACATCAGTAATGACATTAGTATCTATACATGTGTACACGCACACACACACACCTGCCCACCTTTTTCCCATGCAAATATGTGTTTCTGTGATACTCACATGTAACTGTGATAATCACATTAAGACGAAATGGTGTAAACACCCTATACATATTTGTTAAAAGCACATGTAGTTGAATCAAACTGCCTTGATTTAATTCCTGACTTTGCCACTCAGTAAACTACGGGATGCTGGGCGAATTAGTGCCATCCTTTATGTGTTGGTTCCTTTACCTTTAAAAGAAGACTGTCTAGAGGATCTCCCTCAAAGTGTTGTGAGGATTAAATAAGAATTTATATAAAGCATAGCACTGCATTATAGAAATCTCTGGGTACGATGTATTTTTTTTTAAGATTTTATTTATTTATTTGACAGAGATCACAAGTAGGCAGTGTGGCAGGCAGAGAGAGAGGGGGAAGCAGGCTCCCCGCTGAGCAGAGAGTCCCATACAGGGCTTGATCCCAGGGCCCTGGGATCATGACTAAGCCGAAGGCAGAGGCTTTAACCCACTGAGCCACGCAGGCACCCCGGGTTGTATCTTTTAAGGATCCCATTGTAAGGACCTTTCACTGGTGAAAACACCAGGATCCAGTGTGGATCCGTTCCCATGACTACTCATCTCTCTCTGCCACCTTGATGCTTTTCACTGTTCACATGAACGGTGTTGAAATGCCTCTGAATTTTAAGTGACTTGTTAATGGAGAATTCTGGGGCAGTTCAGACAAAATGCCCACAATAAGATGATTTCTCCCAATTTAATCAACCTGGGAGTAAGAACTGTGTCTTATACGTCTTCATATTTCCCATGTATCCACACACTATGCTTTTTATTTTAAAATTTTGGTACCTTTGGAAAGGGTACTAGAAAAATCTGTTGAGTAACATTCACCAACTCAGAAAAGGTTTACTCGGTGTCCTAAATGAGTAACTTGTATTTCTTACTTTAGAAGAGTGATTGAATGAGCTGATAAATTTTTTAATACAATATTGCTTGAACAACATTAGAAAAATTTTTTTTCTTTGCTTTCAGACCCTTGTAGCATTAAATATCTTTTCTTCAAGTTAGCATTTGCTGCTTGCGATTTGTCCATATAAAATCTATGAACAAAAAGGCAAAAGATGAAAGTAATGCCCCCCAAAATGGAGAGCTCTCCAAAGGTGACTGTAAAAAAAATTACCCATGCAACTTTATAACTAAAGCCTTTGATAAAATGCACATGCACAGTGAGCTTTTGAAGGAGTCTCTATTTCTACATTCTCCTTTTTTACAGATTAATTCATTTAACAAAACCAACCAGAGGAAGGAAACCCTATGCAGGCTTGAAATTTTGTTTGGAAACAATTAGGTTCTGTCTTTCCCAAAATATAGATTGTGCAATTAATGGGGAACTTGGCTAGAGCAAGACTGTTGACAAGATGTAGCTAGAATATTTGAGCTATTTTTAGTTATTTTGCTATTTGTACTTAGTAACATTTGACATGAACATTCACTTACATGGGAGTTATCCTTTTAAGACATAATGAAGAAATAGTTGGCATTTGTTTTGGGAAAATACTCAGTTTTTAGTAAAAAAAAAAAAAAAATCACCCCACACCCAGAAGACATAAATATCCTCATTGACTTTAAGTGTGGGGAAATTGCATTAGGGTATACAACACTTAACTCATAACACTACATGTCAAACTTAGGGGGAAGAAGTAAAAATTCTCATCTGCAGAACATTTTAGTACTTTTTAAAAAAATCTTCTGAGTATATCTAGTCACTGAAAGTAGCCTGATAAAATTTCACCTGGTATAGAAAACTAGAGGAGCTGCTTTAACAAGTAAGAATGGTTTTAACTAAGGTTGTCAGTAAAAGGGGGTCCTTCTATAGTCCTTGGAAAATACTTCAAAACAGCTTCCCCTTTGCAATGGATTGTTTCAGCTGTGGTCTTCCTCTTCCTATATTTTCCTTCATGGGTAGCAAAGGACAGCTTGTGCTTTGTCCTTGTTAAGCACTGCACATCTCTAGCGAGTGGGGTATGAAGGAGTGAGATGTAACATTTCAGCATCTTATGAATTCACTGACTTCCCGTAAGTGGATGAGTCAGCCCAATCAGCCCAATCAAAGAGAGTAGGTGCTCTATCTCTGGATCTTGTTTCCCTATATGTGGGGCTCATGCTTCCCTCATGTCCTGGCTTTCTCTGAAGAGCCTGAGAGCTCCGGAACTCCCAAAGGTTTGCTTCACTGGGGTCCTGGCCTGTGCTCAGGATCTCATTAGACGGAGCCAACTGGTAATCCAAGCAGTCAGACTATGGCTGTCCCTAGAACTACAGATCCAAAAGTTGCCTGGAAGCCCGACACACGACATGCCCTACAAAGGGCATAGGCTGCTGTGTTCCTGCTGTTGACAGGATGGTTTAGGAACCTAGGCCAAGTCTGGACAAGGGAAAAAGCCTCATCAATAGAGCCATCTGCGAGAAGGCCACTAGGGGGCGTCATGACTGACTCTCTCCATTCTTTTCTCTGTAGATTTAGTATCGCTAAGGCTGGGTGGGTATGTGCTTAATTTATACTTCTGTCAAAGCTAATAATAGCTTACAATCATAAAAATCACAAAATAATACATATGTAAGGATTATAAAATAAGAACAGTGCCCAGCTGTACCTTAGCCTATCTCATTTCCCTTTTCTAGCTCTCTACCGCAGAAGTAACTACTTACAAATCTTTCAGCTGTTTATTCTGGTATTGACTTTCGTATTTCTAAGTAATGATGAATAAGTAATACCTATTTTTTACAGCTATTTCCTGACTTTTCCCATTATAGATATTATCTATTGACTGCTTAGAAATCTTTCCAATACAGTTGTATCACATATTTGGTAAAATCCTTTTTAGTGCTACACACACACACACACACACACATTTTTCATAGCTGAGCCACATAGTGTACGGATTCTGTGTCCTTTCTCCTGCAATTTTTCTTCCTCTGATGTTAACATTGTCTCAGTTCTTTTCTTTCATTGCTTCATGTTCTTTCAGGAACCTCTAATAGTCCCTCACATGTGCTTTGCAACTGTTTCATAGCAATACCACTGTGCATAATTTACAGATAAGAGGTCTGGACACAAGTGTTGCATATCATGCCCTGACATAAGGGGAGAAAGTCTAAGTTCCTTGCTGTGCCATGTGAAATGTGGCTCCTGGCTCCCCACCAGTCTCCTTTTCATTAGTTTGCAATCCAGCCTCACTGGACTTGAACTTACCAAGTTGGTTTTTTCCCCCTGGCTTTTTCTAGCCTCTTGCTGCTGGAATCACTCTTCTGTTGCCATTATGTTCCCCTTATCCATGTTCAGGTACCAATCCTCCCTGACCCCTAAGAACTGCTAGCATCCTTCCATGTGCTCCTATAGCACTCTTCTTTGTCCCCACCACTCTGTACATTGATGACGTGATTACTGTTGGTGTTTCTCACTGAACAATGAGCTCCGTGAAGGTGGGCTGAGTGGTCCTGTTCCCCAAGGAGGCCTCAGTGTTTGACACCTAAATTTTTGGCTGCTTTATAAATGTTAGCTATTATATGACAGGGTCTCTAAGGAGAATGACAGTGATGTAAAAAGCCCATGAACACATTGCAGTGATTCAGGGTGAGAAAATCCTAAGTGAGGCTAATGAATTGTTTACTCACATGAAGTAATTCTGTTTCTCTTTTACCAGTTGCCTAACCTTAAACTGGCTGAGACTTGTTGCAATTGTAAAGTGAGAGACAACCCGGCTTTAGAGATTGGGCAACCTGGGTGTAAGAATCTAGGTCTTCCTCAGATTTTGCAAATGACCCTGGGAATCCTTGAAGAAATACATTAGCATCTTGGAGTGTCAACATGGCTGCCCATGTATTCTTGAATCTTCCATCTACCATAACACATTAGAGGGATATGCACTGGCAAAGCAGTGAAACCAGAGAGACCAGTAGGGATTCTGCCTTCATGGAGCCTCAGTGTAGAAAGGAACACAAATAATTAGGAGATCAACACATGTATACATATCGACTTGCAGATGGAGAAAAATGGCGTCACATTGGAGACCAAATGGTGATGGGGAGTAAAGATGAAGCTCTGTGTAAGTGATCAGGGAAGGAGGGCCTGAGGGAGTATTATTAAAATAAAAAGTCAGGGAAAAGGCATTCCTAGATGAGGGAATCAAGTTCAGAGTCTCTAGGATAGGTGGTTAAAGGGCTACCTCTCTCTCGAAGTGGTGGTTAAGGGGTTATGTCCCTAAGACAACGTGATTATGTATAGAACCCAAAAGGAGTGCATCGTGGCTGGACCAGAGGACTCAAGGGAAGGAGGGCTCAAATTCAAGTTTGAGAGACAGCCAGGGGCCTCATTATTTGGGATTGGGAAGGCTGTGTTACTCAGCCTGCTGTCTGAACATGGGTGCTGGTCTGCAAACAGCTACCTGTCTGTGATAAAGAAAAGAACTTGTGCAGATGTAAATCAACTATGTCACCTAGGACACTTTTTACTGAGTTTACACACACACACGTGTAACAAGACTTGCTCAATGATAAAAGGCGTGTGTTGCTTTATATTTACATTCTGATGTACATTCCTTATCTTGTTGGGGATCAACACGTAGAGCATACAGTGGACACACACCCAAAGATTTCTAGTGCATGTGAATGTGTGTTTGGTGGTGAGGCAGTGAAGGGGGGTTAGGGGGTGGGGGTGTTATGGCTTGGTCAGATTCACTTTTCAAAATGATTTCTGTGGCTACAGAAGAGAAGAGGCAGAAGAGATCTGTCAGGGCCAGCATTCTAGCAAAGAGATGACAGTGACCTCAACCAAGATGACGGGAATGGAAGTGGAAGATTAGTGGACAGATCATGATGTATTTAGAGATAGAATCCATAGGATGTTCTCACAGATTGGGGTAGGGGAGTTAAGAGGGCAATTCAAACTTGACTTCCAGGTCTCTGTTCTGTTCTAAACAACTGTTTGAATATTCATGTCATTGATTGCAGTAATAACAGTAGAGGATAAATGAGTTTAGAACTGGGGAGGTAGCATGTATGGCTATTAATACCAGTAGTTATAATGGTGGATTTTTAAGTAACAGGAGCATTTATGAAATCTCCAAACTCATAAATGCTACCATAATCCATATTTGTTCTCATCAGATGCTTTTTTTGAAAGTAGGAGGAAGAAAGATCAAAAGTTGTGTTGAGATATAGATGTTAGAAGGGGTTCAGCTCACTCACCAGCTGAGGGATTTTTTCATCCTCAGTGATTCAGCTATGTGACTAAGCCAAGTTACATAGTTACATAGCTATTACGATCTGGAGGGGTATTTCTGAATGGCTGAAATTATAAATGTTAAATCCATGAATACTAAGGGTATGTCCATGGTGAGGAATAAGTTTCATCTTAACTGTCAACTCCGATTAATTTTTAATGGATGCTCAGAGAGCTTTTTTGAGGCAGCGTCTGGAATGAGTGAAAAGGGTGCTGTCATCAGTTTTCAGTGTGTACCTTGGTTGTAGGAGGCGCTGTGGCAGGAGGATAGGCCTAGTATTTGCTGACCCTCTGCATTTTTCAGGTATAGAAAATGAACTGGATAAATGCCCCAGCATGTGGCCCTGGATATATCCCTTCCAATACTGCAAAATGGAACAAGCACTAAACTTTGAAAGGAACTGTCTATGTGATTAAAACTTGGAAGGGATTCCAAGAGCTGGAATACAATATTGTTACTGTTCTTTCCTTCCGCCATGATATTTGAATCCAAGCTGGTTGATAACTAAAATGCCTTCTGGGACATCAATGTAGTTTTGCTCTGGGATCTGTTAGGGATAGAAAAATAGCCTGATGAAGACTGGGCAAATTCCACAGGTCTGGCTGGGATAAGTGCTGTGGAGTCAAATCAGATGGCTGCACCTGGTGATGGTGGGGGGTGGGCAGGGGCGGCATTCTCAATTTCCTCTGTGTTATTCTACACAAAAAGACTGTGTTGCTTTCTGTTAACTCATTTCAATTTCATTTGGCTCTATCACCCCTCCTATCACCTCTGAATCTCTCCCCTCAAATGGAGATCTTTTGTTTTTCTACCCCAAGGGAGATTGAGATGATGGTGTGAAGTCCTTTGGGTTGCCAAGGAAACTGAAGACTCATCCAGATCATCAGAAAGTGAGAGTATTTTGGTGGAACATTGGGGCGGCTGCTGCCAACCTCTGGTCAGGTTGTAGAGACAGGAAGGCTGATGTATGATATTAGAGATGATTACTGGAGGACTCTGCCAAGACTCCATGAATAAAAATGATAATAATTATTATCATGGTGAAGCAGAAGGGGAATAATGATTTGAGGAAGTTGATAGAACAAGTCACACAAGTTTTAGGGTCAAAAACCACAAACAGCCTTATTTTCCAGTGAAGAGAAGACACTGGTGATTTTTATAATTTAGATATTTTGTCAAGGAGTTCCAGAACTTACTGTTGGACAAGACGAAAAAGAGGCCAAACTCAAAAGAATTACTTCTCACTTGTTCGGAGGTGTGTGTTGTGGGAGTGAAAATGAGTTCAGATAGTGAGTGTATGCCTGTGTGTTAATATTCATGTGGACTCATAGAAAGAATTGGAGATGTGTGAAGTCATCCAGTTTACGTGGCTTCAAACTCTATTCTTTATAATAGCACAAGTTAGAGAAAATACACTCTTTTGTTCAGCTTCAATACACTCTTTTGTTCAGCCAGCCCACCTGGCTCTGTGTCCTTCTCACCCACCTGATTTTTCCATGAGAGAACCTCTGGTCTAAGGACTTAGTTTGAAAGCCACTAATCTGATGCAACTTGCTCAATTTATAAAAGGGGATAAGGTGACCTACTCAGAATCCTACAATTACTATAAAAATAATAAAAATACATTTGTAGCAGAAAAAAAAAAGAATCCTACAGTTAGTTATCTGGGGGACCAGCTCTCTGTACAGTGATGTTGCCACTATGTCACACTTGGAGTGTCAAGAACAGTCCTCTCACTTCCTGAGCCCCCTTTAGCCCTTCCTACTTCTCATGTCAACAGGGTTTCATTCATTATCTTCTTCCCGTGTTGATCAGTAGACTCCTTACCATGACAGTTCTCTAGACAGCTTAAAGAAATCTGACTCCACATGTCCATCCATGTGCCAAATACCATAAACGCACAGTGGGGAGCAGTGGATATGCCTTCCTCAGCCTAGGCCCACAGAGACTATCTCTCCTAGCAATCCCTGTGAAGGAGGCTCTCAGTCCATGACCAAGGCTGGGTGGGAGACAGGGAGGGGAAGGGGGAATCTGTCTTGTGATCTTTCATTGTGTTGCCTTGCCACGTGACAGAAGAGAGAAATGAGAAATTCTCTGCCGGTCTCCAGTGGATTGAATGCTGCCTCTCTTTCTCAGAACTGACATTGTGTGTGGCCTTTGATGAATGATAAATTCCCATGATCTGTTTTGTGAGATTTGTAATCACGTGCAGTTAATAGACAGACTGGTACAAAGCATAATAGTATCTATCACCTGGGTAAAAGAGGTGTTCATTTTATGTGGTCTTGTATGTCTTAGAATCAACAATTTTTAGAGCTAGATGTGATCATAGAGAATTTCTCATCCAATTTTTTCCCCCTCTCTCCTATAATAAGGAAGTTGACACCCAGGGCAGTGAAGAGCTGAGCCTCCGATGAATCAGATGAGTCAGTTCGAGGCGTGAACTCAGTCCTCCTGGCTTAAGACCCATTGCTCATTCCACTCTCTGATTGGTTTGATTTGACTGGAAAAACATGCACTGTGTGTCCGTTAGTGCAAAATATCTGTGAGAGTGAGGGAGATTCTCCAGTTTTCTTGGTGGAGAAGGGCAGACAATAAAGACCCTCCAAGAGCTGGGGTCTTTACCTCATCTACAAGAGATTTGTACCCTAAAAGCATTGTTTACCAGCCTTGTTGGTCTTTTTTTTTTTTTTTTTTTTTTTTTTAGCATGAGAGAGTAGTCAGTGTTTTTTTGCTGGGAGCTTAGGTGTGGTCAGTGGTCCTGGCTATAATCTTTAGATTAATGACTGCACCCTTTGTCTTTTACATTAAATAAGACACTATTTGATTCAATCATTCCGTACTGTCAGAACTCTGCAGTGGTTTCCTTTGAGCTAATTTGTTAAGTTCAGACCCATGGCTATTGGTGTCATCATCAAATATGGGCAGCCATCAGGCACATATGGGACAATGGATCTATACAAGTCTATAATCTTAGAGAGATAAAGTGATCTATATATGAAAATGATAAGAGAAAGGAGCCATCATGGTATTAGCTTAATAGGAATAAATAATCTGAAGATTGAATGAGTGGATATGTACAGATATTGGGATCTTGTGGCAGGTAGTAAACACTTACTAAATATTATTTGTGACTACCCTCATATGAATTAAAGGCACCCTCTAAACCATAGGCAAACATCAAACTTCTAATTGTTTAAATATTTGTTGTTTGAAGCAGCTATATTTTGGGATAATTTATTATGCAGTCATGGAAAACCAATACACATACTAACCATGAGTTGAGGTTGCCGCTGATATGGACAGAGTTCAGACAGAGGAGGTCTGATATCTAATTCTTGTTATTTCACTTACTCAGAAAGCATTTACTATGTGCTAGGTAATGTGGACATAAAGGCAACTTAAAAAAAGACACCATCCTTGTTTTCTTGGGAAAGGCACACTTGCAGAACATGTGGCAAACCTACTCCTGCAACCTCATGAACTTATTTTAAACTATGACTTGTTAATATGTTTAAGTAATCTGTGACATGTCTTTGCTCCATTAAACAAATAAATAAACAAACAAAATCCCCTTCTAAATGTCAAAACAGATTCCAGCTGTCTTCTTGCTCTTCATGTTCAGGAAGCTCCAAGAAAACACCTCATCATGGATAGGCTCTTCTGGGCAGGCTTTTCTTGTTCTTTAGAGCTGATTTACGGGAAGGTCTGCTTTCTGTGACTTTGCTCATTTGGTGCACATTCTGATGGGGTGCACCCCAGGCCAGGTGAGCTAGGGGTGGAGGAAGGGTAGGGTGAGAACATAAACATGATTAAGACAAGGTGTCCATGCTTGAAGGCTTCAGATGGGAGGGGTGGGAAGCAGGGCTGCAAGGAACAATAGAGTAGTCCTTGCCTTCAAAGGGTTTACTGTCTTGAGAGAGATAAAAGCAGCAAACAAAGAGTGACAAAACAGCAGAGAGATGCAAAGTACTAAAGGGGAACAGAGAGGAAGTGACTAAGACAGCTTAAGGCAACTCAGGGAGACTTTAGACAGGAAATGACATATAAACTGGGTCAAAGGATGACTAACTGTTGGAGATAGGAAAGAGGGTGGGTTTTGGGACTGGGCCCAGGAGGGGAAACTGCATGTGCAAAGGCACGGAGGCACACAAGTTTGCAACACTGGGACAGTGTGAGCAATTCAGAAGGAGTATCAGCAAGGTGCTGCCTTGCTTCAGTGACACATCATGGGCCAAGTTCCTTAGCTTAGCTGGCAGAGCCTGGCGTGAGACAATCCCTGCCCACCTTCCCAAGCCCATATCTTGCTTCACAACCACCAGCCACATGGGGTCCCCTTTGCCTTTGGATCATCCTAAGTAAGCATGATTCTATTTCAGAGCTGCACTTACTGCTGCTTCTCTCTGGAACATTCTCTTACCTGTTTGCATGGCTGATCCTTTCTAACTCTTCAGGCCTTTCCTCCTCTGAGAGGCCACCCCCAGGGGCATTTTCCCTGGAGCAAGTCCCCTAGCATTCCCTATCACAGCACATGTTGCGTGGGGTGCATTGTGACCCGTCATTGCCTGACTGCCACTCAGAAATGTAACATGAGACACATAGTGTGAATAGGAATACTGACTTCCTTGTTCCTGTTGTTTCCCTAGTACCCAGATCAATCTCTGATGCTATACTTGATGGAAATTTGCTGAAAGAAGAAAGGAAAACATCAACGAATGAATGGATGAATGGATGAAAGATTTGGAAAGAGGTTGGTCTGGATATCTGCCATTCGTTTCTCCAGGTCTGAGCTCCATCCTTCTTCATCCAATTCTGTGTCATGGAAGGGTGACCGGTATGAAGCATATCAGTAGCTACCCTCTGGGATGGATTCAGCCAAAAGGGAGAAGCTAAGGGAGAGAAAGGAGTTGGTGCTGCCAACCAGCTGCATCTCTCCCTTGATGGTCTCTGTAAGGGATCGCCTCACACAATCTCTGCTTCTAGGGAAGGGTAAGTGCCTCCTCCTTTCATCACTTTCATGGGAGGGATATCTCCACTTATCTTTCCATGTTATGACTCTTGTGTTTTCTCCACACTCTGCCTACATTTTGGATCAATGTACAATCAGTCACCATCTTTCTTCAATGTGCCTATGTTGATCTGTTTCCTGCCATAATCTGAAAAGATACAAGAGGGCTTGGACAAGTTGGGAAAGGCCTTATATGTTTAAAGAGTTCAGACCATATTCATTTGGAAACGAAGAACTATGAGAGATAAATCTTTATGTGGTGGTATAACTTAACCCAAAGAGTGAGGCAAACACTTGGTTGGAGTCATTGTAGATCATATTCTCTAAACCTTTGATAATGTGCCCCATCAGTGAAAACTGTTTGAGCATGTCCTCCTAATATATGCATATATGTTTATTTGTAAATTATATATATCTGTGCTTGTACTAGTAACCTTTGCATAGATAAACATAAAAGCAGGCATTAAAAAGGACAGGATAAAGATAATCTATATTTAAAAGATTTAAAATTGATTTTTAATGTTTATCTTATTAAAAACCATACCATTACCATTCTGATGGCTTCATTTTTAAGTGTCTCGCTAAAATTATAACAAATATTTTAATACACACTTAGAGTGGCATTCATTGTCAGGGAGGGAGAATAAAAATCCATATTCCAAATCATACTTCAGTTGGGTGGAGGTGAGCTAATCTCTTGTCAGATCTAATTATATTACAATTTTTTTGGACAGGGAGTATGGTAACAAAGCACTTCTATCAAGTATAATTTTTTAAAAATACTTTTCTAAATTTCTAGCAAAGAAAAAAAAAAGAAATTATAGTAATAACCATCTACTAAACACATAATTTGGCCCATATCATTAAATACAGACTAAGAATCCAAAGTTTTACCTACCATTTTAATCTCATACTAAAAGAAAGACCCAGGGCATTTGATACACGATCTAAATAAAACTTCAGGGAAATCATTACCTTTTTGATAATGATGAAACTTCTGCAAGCATGGAAAGATCAAGGAACTTGCGCAATAGCTAGTCAGTGTTAGAGAAAGCTTCAACCTGCCTGTGCCCAGAGTACTTGTCCCTAACCTACCATATAATGCTGATAAAGAAGAGGAAATTTGGTATGCTTTTATCGGATGGCCTTGATTTTCTCAATAAAATAGAAGAAGAGACTTAGTGTACTTGAAAGGCTATGTTCAGATCAAATTGGGATGAAATGTGCTGATTACCCAGCTGGAAGGCAGAGTACCTTTGAAATTATTATCTTCACTCTTTTCCACATTCAAACCAAGAATCTGACATTCTCACCATAGAGTTTACTCTTATTCACTCTTATACCAACGTGGTTTCTCTGTGGTTCCTTCCTCCCCAACTGGAGGTTTTGTTTGCTTGGTACCAGTAAATGCTATAAGTAAATAAGAGCTTGGATGCGGGGGGTGGGGGGGTGGGGAAGGGGAAACAAAGAATGCATGTTTCTTTTACTTGTTATTTTTGGTTCATTTTTCCTAGACCCAAGTTGCAAATTGTGAAGGTGAATGTCAAGAAATGCTGAGTTCCCAGAGAGGAGATGGTGGGAGACCAGTCAAGAAAACATTAAAGGGAGGCCGCAATTATGAGATATTTTGAACCTTGATGAGAATGTCTATACTGCTAGTGAGGTGGATGACACTAATGTCACAGCTCCTACGGAGCTATGGGCACCACCATATCCATTCAATGATTCTTCATTCTGACCACTCTCTGTCTTCTCTTACAGAAACACAGCACTCCAAAAAGTCATAACTCTTGAAAAGGGTTCAGGGATGATGGTCAGGGGTGTCCCCTCGCAGATAACAGAGAGATACCAGCTGAGAAAGTAAGTGGGTGAAGAGTAAGTTGGGAACTTGGGTGAATTTTAGAAGAGCAGCCATGGGCATGAGGAAGAGACCGAGGAGTCAACTAGAAAGGAGCAAGATGATCGCTGAGTTACACATGGAAAGAGTATTAGTTAAACACTGAGCTTTCCACATGCTGTTCTGTGCCCCTCCAGAGAAGGCTGGTGGAGAAAAAAGCCACTTTAGCTCTCAATAAATACATTTTCAAAGATTAGAGTCCAGAGTGGGAAAGAAAACAAACAGGATTTTGTGCCTGCAAGGTAATTCATAGTAATCCACTGGGAGGGCCTTGGGAAATTCAAAGCATTATGTTAGGAGTGTGAAAAGGTAGCACTTTTAATAAATTTCCCATTATTTCCGACTGAATAGGTCAAGCAGTAAACACCGTTCAATACTGGCCTTTTATTGTGGCTTGGGAAATTTTGGAAAGCATTATGATTCTTTAATAAGCCCATCGAGTATAATGTTTCTATTGGGACATATACTTGTGGGTCTATACACACAAAGGCACACCTCGCTGTGGCTGGAGACAAAAGGCCACTGCTGTCTTCCTGAAATGGGCCTTGCAGTCTCCTGCCTGCAATCAACAGTATGATCCCTCTGGGTCCTGCATTGGAGGGGTGAGTGGAGTAGGGTTGAGGTTGGAAAATCTGAGTTGTTAAATGCTGTTGAAAAACCCACTCAACCTTGAGAATTGTCCACTCTCTCCTACGCCCAGCCCTCACCAAAGCTAAGTGTTCCTTCTATTTAATTCCCATTGACTCTGTCTTCTGTTCATTCAGTGGCCATGGTAACACCTGTCATGTGAGTTTTCCACTCCAACAATATCCTCTTTCCACCCTGTTCATTGCAAATCCCTGGCTTCCCTCTCTCATAGTACATGACATGCTCACTTGTTTTCCTGGGAAGACTTATTAATTAATTAAATAATTTTTATTGTGTTATTTTAGTCACCATACAGTACCTCGTTAGTTTTTGATGTAGTGTTCCATGGCTCATTGTTTGTGCGTAACACCCAGTGCTCCATGCAATCCATGCCCTCCTTGATACCCATCACCAGGCTCAGCCATCCCCTCACTTCCCTCCCTTCTAAAACTCCCAATTTCTTCCCCAGAGTCCATAGTCTTTCATGGTTTGTCTCCCATTCCAGTTTTTCCCCCTTCATTTTTTCCTTCTCCTCATGTCCTCCTTGCTATTTCTTATGTTCACAAATAAGTGAAGCCATATGATAATTGACTTTCTCTGCTTGGCTTATTTCATTCTGCATAATCTCCACCAGTCCCGTCCATGTTGATGTAAAAGTTGGGTATTCATACTTTTGGATGGCTGGGTATTATTCCATTGTATATATGGACCACATCTTCTTTATCTATTTGTCTGTTGAAGGGCATCTTGGCTCTTTCCACAGTTCGGTTATTGTGGACATTGCTGCTATGAACATTGGGGTGCATATGGCCCTTCTTTTCACTCTGTCTGTATCTTTAAAGTGCATTTATATACCCAGGAGTGCAATTGCTAGGTCATAGGGTAGCTCTATTTTTAATTTTTCAAAGAACCTCCACACTGTTTTCCAAAGTGGCTGAACCAATTTGCATTCCCACCAACAGTATAAGAGTGATCCTCTTTCTCCACAACTTCTCCAACATTTGTTGTTTCTTGCCTTGTTAATTTTTGCCATTCTATCTGGTATAAGGTGGTATCTTAATGTGGTTTTGATTTGAATTTTCCTGATAGCTAATGATGATGAACACTTTTTTATGTATTAGCAAACACATAAAAACATATATAAGAAAACACTTATATATGTTTTCTTTGGAGAATGTCTGCTCATGTCTTCTGCCCATTTTTTGACTTGATTATCTGTTTTCTATTTATATTATGTATTTCCCCTCTCAAATTCTTTGTTTCCTCACCCTAGTCTACTCTTCCTGTTTGGGTCCTCAGTCCCACTGCGCTGTTCCATCTCCATTCACACCATTCACTCCATTCATTTCATCCAGAGGTATGCTTGCTTCTTTTCATCTACTCAAAATATCTGTTTTCTCTGGAAATTTCAGCTTTATTGTTCCAGCTACCATTTCAATTCATCACTAACCTTTACTGTTGAGGTTTTCCAAAAGCATATATTTTATAGGTATCCACTCTATTCCATGACTCATTGACTCTTTTTCCATTCTTTTAGCATGGCATATAGTATGGTGGAAGACAGAGGGGTATTTTGTTTGGAGAAGAGAAGGCTCAAATTTGCCATGCAATTTGTGTCCAAATATATAAATGGCTCTCCCATGGGGAAAGATTACTTTTCTTACAAGCTTATGCAGAGAATTGGAATTAATGAATAAAAGCTACAGAGAGGCCAATTTTTAAGACAATATTGAGATGTATTTTATTAGCACTGAAATTATCCAGAGATGAAATGAGTTAATGGTGGGTAGCAGCAAATTTCCTCCTACTGAAGGTTTTCAAACTCAAGTTAAGTTGTAGGAGAATAGGTTTTAGCATCAAATGATCTCTTAGACTTGATGTCTGCTTCTGAATCCTGAGATTTTGTGATTATTGTGAAGTCTTTTCTAAGTTTTCTCTCTTTGACCTGTTGGCAACGTAAGCCATCATTGTGTTTATTTTCTTGCTTTGACTATATACAAAAGTAATAATGGTCATTACCAAAGCTGTTAAGCAACACTGATGTACAAATGTCTAAGTCCTCCCAACTCTTGCCCATTCCTTTCCACTCAAGTCATCATGGTTGACAGCTTGAACTGTTATGTAGATATGTGAATTTCCTTCTGTCTAGCTGTATATGCATCGGTACTAAAATGGGCTTGCACTCTATCTGCTGCTCTGCAACTTTTTTTGCTCACCATGGAATAGGATGGGTCGCCTTCCAGGTCAATATATGTAGTTCTACCTCTGTTTTAATGGCTGCATAGAATTCTATAGTTTAGGGGAAGGTGAACTTTCCTTTAAAGGATCAGAGAATAAATATTTTTGACTTTGTGGTCCTTATAGGATATGTTCTAACTACTCAACCCTGGCATGTGGCATGAAACTAGCCATAGACAATACAGAAATGTGTGGATATGCTTGTGTGCCAATAAATATTTATTTACATTAACACTTGGAGGTCATAATTTTCATGTGTCATGAAATATCATTCTTTTGATTTTTTTCAACCATTTAAAAATACTAAAACCGTTCTCAGCTTGGAGTCGCACAAAAGT
Source organism: Mustela nigripes (assembly GCF_022355385.1). Taxonomy (NCBI): domain Eukaryota; kingdom Metazoa; phylum Chordata; class Mammalia; order Carnivora; family Mustelidae; genus Mustela; species Mustela nigripes. Next base: position 27,437,132 of record NC_081562.1, read on the forward strand.
ATGCCATGGGAAGGATGTGGCCCACGGGCTGTAGTTAGACAATCCCCCATATATGTCATTAGGGAGGATAATTCATTCTTGTGTGCCCTTCATGTGGAGTGAGTGCCATTAACATAAGAACTTGCCTTTTCCCCCACATCCCACTAACTACCCTGGAGGAAGAGGGCTTAGAGGAGGAAGTGGGCAAGTCCTTTCCTTTTTTCTTCCTTGTTGGGATCCAAATGTCTGCAGGGAGCATACACTTTTGTTTGTTCCAGGAGGAGACCCCCCAAGACCAGCATTGCATGATGGGAAGTCTTTCTAATTCTGAGTATTAGTAGGAGAATGTCTGTTTGCTTTTCTTATTCAGATAGAAGCCACTTTAGCCAATATCAATTTAATCAATAATAAAGGTAATATTTTGGTTTCTCATCTTTCTTGTTGATTTGCCTTTTTCCCCCAAGTAATTTAGACATAGAATAGACATATTACTTATTAAGTAATCTATTTAGCCATTCCGCATTATTTTAATCCTAATGCTTTCTACTTTTTTCGTTAACCATGATCTAGTCTGTGGACTAAGTTTTATTCTTTCTTATTTCTCATGCCCTTTAAAAAAGGGACATTCTTATGGGTCTTCTTTGAAAACTCTCATAGGTATCTCTAGAGATGACCAATGCAGTCCCCATACCCTCATCTCTTTCCTCTTCTAGATTTGTTGCCTGCTATTACCAGCTTAATATTCCTACAGTGTGGCTTTGAGATGTCAGATATATTATATGTTTACTCAGAAACCTTTAATGAATCTCTATCAGTCATCAGATTAAAAAATAATTCCTTAGATGACATTCAAAGCCTTCCATATTTTGACCCTTGTTTATTGTTCTAGTTTTAACTTTCATTATTTTAAAAAAGTGTCAGTAAGTGTGAAATGTTTATAATAGTGCCTGGCATATAATAAACACTCAACACATGTCAGCTGAATAGTTCCATTACTCACACACACTCCAGTCACTTTCCAATCACAGGGACAGCTTACTATTTCCACACAACTTGCTTTTATCTGCATTTCCCCTTTTATTCAAGCTATTTTTTTAAGCCATCATCTCTGCCAGTTGAAATCTTATACAACCTCCAAAGCCTGCCCAATGAACCTTCCTCTCTGTGCTTTATAATCTTATACTTTCAGAAAGCTTAATTCAGCACATGAACTTAATAAATGGCGAGTTCTTATGGAACATTGTACGAAGGCCCTGAGACCTCCATGATGACAAATATTATTATTTTTAATGATTTTTATTCATTGCTTATTTGAGAGAGAGAGAAAGAGAAAGAGAGAGAACTGGAGCAAGTGGGAAAGAGCATAAGCATGGGGAGAAGTGGAGGGAGAGGGAGAAGCAGTCTCTCCACTGAGCAGGGAGCCCTCTCTGGGGCTTGATCCCAGGACCCTGGGATCACAACCTGAGCCAAAGGCAGACAATTAACCGAACGAACCATCCAGGTGTCTCAAGATGACAATTATGTGCTATAAACTGACATGTGAGCAAAAAGTTGCTATTGAGTATGTGATGGTTAATTTTATGTGTCAACATGATTGGGCTAAGGGAAACCCACAAAGCTTGTAAAACATGATTTCTGGATGTGTCTGTGAGATCGTCTCTGGAAGAAATGAACATTTGAATTGTAGACTGAGTAAAGAAGATCAGCCTCACCAATGTAAGTGGACATCCATCACTCAATACACTGAGCACCTGAAACAATATAAAGGCAGTTGAAGAGAGAATTTACTGTGGTTCAGTTGAGCTATCCATCTTCTCCTGCTTTCTTCATATCCCTCGTTCTATTTCTTGGACCTTTGGACTCAGACGAGGAATTAAACCATTAGCTCCATAGTTCTCAGGCCTTTGGACCCAGACTAAATTATGCCACCAGCTTCCCTGATTCTCCAGCTTGCAGGCAGCAGATCATGGAACTTCTAGGTCTTCATAAATGTATGAGCTGATTTCTATAATAAACCACCTCATATTGCTATCCCCATATATTCTCTTGGTTCTATTTCTCTGGAGAAACCTGACTAATGCAGAATGTTAGATGTGAAATAATATCAGTGATTTCAAGGCAAAGTTTTGTAAATAGCAGGGAGTGATTCACAAATTACTTTAATGAATATTTATTGAATGGTTACTATGTGGCATGCCTTGTCCCAGGAACTCCCTAGCGATTAACAGTTGAACTGGCCTTGTTCTCACAGGAATTTACCATCTGCAGAAGAAGACAGACACTAATCAATTTACCTCACATATAATATAAAATTTAAATTTGGGCAAACATCCTAAGAGCAGGTACATGGTGATAGAGGAGTCTGGCTAGGATGGTGGAGTGGACCTGGAGGGAAATGGATGGTTTAGAGCTATGTCGTAGAGAGTCAGCAACACAGTAGATGTGGCTTCCCCTTTCCTTACATCCCTTATCAGGGCTTTGAAGGAGAAATTGGGATTCAGCAAGAGGGTATGTGGGAAGAAGGGATTTCAGATTGAAAAAATAATTCAGGCAACTGCATGGAAATAGAGAATAGCATATTGATTCAGGAATTGCAAGTTGTTTAGTATGCAAGATGGAAAGTATGGGCAGATAGTAAGGAATGAGTCAGGAGAGGGAGGTAGGGATGACCAGATCAGGAAGGATCGTGTATGTTATTCTAGGGATATTGGGCTCATCATAAAGATAGTGGAAAAACACTAAATAACTTTAAGCAGAGGAATTACATGGCAGTTGTGTGGAAAGTGGATTGTAGGGGTTGGTGGGGATAGGACGGGTCTGGAAAAAGAGAGACCACTTAGATTAGATAACTACTATAAAATTCTAGAAGGGAGGTGCTGAATGTCTTCTTGGATCCGTGGGCACTGAGATCCTGTTATGTTACCCTCATTAAATATTTTTAAAATGAGGGAATGATTATGTTTTCATACTTTTCCAGGTCCGGCTTTTGGAATCTAGGTTTTTCAGATGGGTTCATTCCAAAAACTGGTTTCCATAATTATTTACATTTGGAACTTCCAGGTGCAGAAATCAGAAAGGATTTGAATGCAAACTGCTTATTTGGGAGGTGATCCTAGGAAATGTGGTTAGGAGAATGGAGAAGTAAAACAGTGACAGAAAAGTATCCAATAAAGAATGTGTTAGAGATGAGATTAGTGCTGTGGGCAATTGAGATTCAATCCCTCTAGGGGTCCCTGGGAAACAGTATAGACCAAGCATCCCAGAATGATCCCACCTAAGGGTATTGGAACTTGTAAATTTATTCAAAATTCTGTTATTACTTGAGGGATAGCTCATCTGGATTGCCTCTTTGCAATAAGAGTGGGCTCCAACCTTCAGATACAGCCATAAGGCAGTGGAAGTCAATGGTATTTCTCTAAATTTCAACCTAGATTTGTGGTTTCAAGTGAAGTGAGTCTTTGAAGTGATCTAAGAAATTCCAGGCACATTGCAGGAAACTTCTGGGTATCACAAGAGACTTTTTGTTTAAGTGTCTGGCAATCTATCAGGTGCAGTCCCCTGAAGTATTGAACAGAGGGTACCACTATGGCTTATATAACTTGTACAGTGTATAGAGAGCAATAGTGAGAACATTAAGAACGCATGTCTTCTGGTGGGAGAGCTCTAAAGGCAGAATCCAAGGCATAGAAGGAACTCTCACAGATTACATGTCATTTATGCGCCAGGGACAGTGCTAAACAATTTCACGTACCTTACCTAACTTTATAAATCTAATAATCATGGCAGCCACCTTGTGAAGAAGTCATTGTGCACTCATTTTGCAGATGAGAAAATTGAAGAAAACTAAAGCTTGCAGGATAGAGTGATTTGCCCAGGATCACATAGTGTCACTTAATCTTCTGCCACAATAATGCTACATAACAAAACCTACAAACAAAGCCCAGTACCTTAAAATTGTGTTTATTTAATTCCTCAGTTTGTGGGTTCACGATTTAGGCTGGACTCAGCTGGGCTATCCTTCTGGTCTGAGCTAGGCTCACTTATACGCCTGGATGACAGCCGATTATCAGCACATTGGAATTGCTTTGGCTGGGATGACTAGGAGGCTTCAGTTATGTTCCCTTTGTCTTCCATTGTTTTCTAGGGTAGGCCTGGCTAGTGCTCTTGACAATGCCAGAGGGAAAGAGCGCAACCTGAAACATGAAAGCACTTTTCAACTTCCTACTTGCTATGTGTCCGATAACAAGCTGTTGGCCAAAGAAGGTTGTATGGTTGGCCAGAATCAGAACCTGGGCACAGAAGGGGTGAAGAATGGAAAATTAATGTCATCAATCTATCAGCTTGGCCAATAGGTGTCACCTGAGGTTCCAACCCAAAGCCTGGAGGGCCATTTGCTCTGCACCATGATGCTTTGTAAAAGGAACCCCTCTGTCATCTGAGATGGGCCTAGAAAATGTCATGACTGGTTTCAAAGAAGGTACATTTACTTAACCCTTTGCATGTTTGTCTTGTTTCCAATTCATCCTCTGACCCAAGATGAATTTGACTCAGTTTTTTAATTTTTGTCTTTTGTATTGTTAAGAGAGAACTGGTGAGGCGAGAAGAGCCCCCAAGGCTATTTTTTGCTGATGAGAAACTTAATTCAGGAACCACTGGATATGAAAAACTTCATAAAGGCCCATGGTGGATGTGTACAGTTTTATCTTTCCACAGTCATTTTGATAGTTCTAAGAGGGGGGATAATGAGATGACTATGGCCCATTTGCATCTAAAAGGAATTTCTTAGAGTTCAGTATAAAAAGTCAGAAATATTTGTCCACCAACCAAGATAGTGTAGCTAAGGAGTGCTGGGATTGTCCCTGCTGCCCTGGGAAGGCTTGATTTAGGAATGCATTCTTCCTGTTCCTTTCAAAGAAAAGTTGTGACCAACTCTTTGTGACCTGGCAGGAGAAAAGAACATGATGTGACCTCCTTTTGTTCCAACAATAGCCTGCAACCGCCTCATTCCATTGTCTCCACGTGCATCATCTGTCACTCACCAGCTCCCCTTCAGGACAGAGCTTCATTCTCCTCCCGTTATCGCTCTGCTATGTGGTGTCCTTTTTCATCTGGTTTCGGAATTTAAAGGGGGGGGTGGAAAAAGACCATGAAAAATGTGTAAGTTGGATGCTATTCATTCACTTATTTATAAATAAATGGAAACTGACAGGCACCTCTTCAGAAAATGTTTACTATATGGACAAGTGTTGATGACATGGGCTGAAAGACACAGTCTGGTGCCACCAGGACCAGCTGCTCCTTCACTCGTTCCCATTGTGCTGCCTCGCTTTCGTTTTGGCTTGGCACATGCATTTTCAGCCTGCCTTACATTGTGTCTCCAGGATACTTTATCTCTGGCACTGTCTGCCAGAGACAATAGATGGGCCTTTTGACCAGGCCTGAAAGCTTGGGCTTTGTGTGCTCTTGATCTCTGGTGTTACTGCTGCTTACATAATGGACCTTGCCTGATGCCAACGGATGCATCTGCTGTTGGCCCAGTAACTTTGCTTCATGGCAATGGCACTCGTGTTTTTTTTTTTTTTTTTTGGGTCCTCATGCTGCTGTGCTGACATTTGCTAAGCTGGACGAATGTTTTTGTTTTCAGTGGAGAAGAAACACTGCTCATTGCTCAGATGGGGGGGCGGTGGATTAAGCTGTTGGATTTATAGTAGATCTTGAATTGGCTCAGATCATAGATCCTGGGTGATCCCTTCTCAACTCCACTGCTGGGGAATTGGTGGTTGGATCCCTTGAGGGTATACGGCACCCTGTATGAGCTCTGGATTTTACAAACCTGTTACACAGTTACAACAGAGGAGTTAAGTCTTTGTCTATCAATCAATCAATCAATCAATCAATTAACCAACTAACCAACCAACTATCATATATGTATGATAGTTGGTGTATATATATATACATATATATATGTATATATGTGTATATATATATATATATATATATATATATATATATATATATGTAGTAGCTGTTTGAATGCAAGGCAGTGTGTTGAGCTCGGAAAACATAGGTAAAGGCGGCATCGTTTAAATCCTTGATTTAGAGGGCTACAGTTTGATTCAGAAAATTTATATATATATATATATATATGTTATATATACACATAAGGTATTATTTATCGCATGGGGGAGAATTCAGAAAGGGGAGCTCATTTTGAGCAGAAATGTCTGGGGAAGACTTCTTTAGAGAAATGAAATTTAAACCGAATGTGAAAGACTAACTGATTCATTGAGGGTTGAATGAACCCAGATGGATAAAAACACATAGTCATAAACAGAGCTATTCTTGGACATACAAGGGTTGTTTTAGAAACTAAAACACCCTATGTCTTTGAACATCCCATTTTTAATCCACATGATGCCCCATGTCATTTGTGCTTATTTGCAGTATTTTCCAGACACCTCAGGGGCGAGGACTTACATTTATTAGCTGCCTTCTGTTTGCCATGCGCTGTGCTATCTGCATTACATATGTTATCTCATGTTGCTATTTCGCAGTCCTGGGAGCCATGCCCTCCTGCTTCTATTTATAGATGAGGACACTCAGGCTCAGAGAGGAGGTTCAATCGCTTGCCAGGGCTCATGGTTTTCGAGTGACAGCCGTCTGTGTTATTAATACACCGCCAATAGTTTATTCAATTTTTAAGGTAGTCAGGAGCATAAATACAGTATTGATGTCATTTCTAAACAAAGATTTAAAATGCTGCCTGTGAGGGGCTACATTGTCAGTAATCACAAAAATGAATTAAGTAGAAAAAAATAACAGCAGCAAAGAAATAAAATAAAATAGTTGATGCATTTCCTTTTGGGACCCAGATGCCATAGAGTATGTCATGTAGCACATGGAAACAGGATGTGTGTGTGTGTGTGTGTGTATGGGCATGCATGTGTGCATGCACACACATGGTGTTGGGGGCTGTAGTCTTCTGAATTTGTCACACTGCACATTTCTGGTACTTACTAATGTGGTAAATGATATATTAGAATTCAGCTACAAAATGATGAAGAGCAGTTCTACTCAGAGTCTCAAGGTGACAGATGTTCTACAGCTAAAATATTGCTTTGGGAAAACCAGAATAGATCCATAGCACCTAAAATAATGAGCCAAAAATATAAGGGAGAAAAAGAGAGAAGGGAGACTCAGGGCAAGCAAGGCAGAGCACTCAATGTGAGGGATGGCTCTCAGATTTTCCTCTGTGGGTTGGGCTCAGTTCTGGACCGTCTGTCCTTCTTCTTGTAAAGTCGTGGCCCTTTCATATTCTTGGTCATCCATTGAGTGGAGCAATGGGGGTTCCCAAATGTTCCTAAATACCAGCCCTTCCCTGGCTGTGGCTCGTACAAGCAGCTCCTTGCAGATTGCAATTTTGCCTGGTGTCCCTTAGCTAATCTTGGAAAATTTCCAGAAGGATAATCCCTGACAGTAAAGCCTCATTCCCTCTCTGACCCCTGTTTGGGAACATCACCGGGCCCCGTAGGTCTTGTGTCTGCATTGTGGGCTCCTACACAGACTGGTGACAGTGAGCATCCCTAGGGGCTTCAACCAGGACTCGGGAGAAGGAGACTTAGTCTCTCCTCTGCTGTCTTCTCAAGTGTTTGCCCCTTTGGAGCTTGCTGACAAGTCACTCAACCCAAGTGATTCTCTTGCCAGGGCCACATGAGTCTATAAATCTAAGTCAGGCTGTATTATGAGGAAAGAGGTGGTCAAACTTTGATATTCAAACTTTGTCATGGGGACACAGGACACACACAGAAAGAAGTACATCAAACAAATTGCTATCTTCATGAAATATGCCGCGAAGTTTCCTGTAGTCGCCACGGGGTCAGGAAACAGAACACGGCCAGTGCCTCCTTTCCAACACACACACCCTTTTTCTCTCAGGAGAGCCCCCCACTCTGACTTAAATTTGGGAATCACGTCTCTGTGTGTATTCTGATCGTTTCAGCCACAAACACTACCGTTTGGAAACTGACAGACTCTTTAGGCCTTTGATCCCCGTTGAGCTTAACAAGGATAAACCCCCTAATACAGCCTGGTAGGCTGTGTGGCAGGAGACCCTGGCCTTGGACAAGGCTGGGGGAAATATCCGCTTTGCCTTTTCCTAGCTGTACGGCTCTGTCAGATCACACAGACACTCTCAAGTTCAGTTTCCTCATTCATGCATTTGGAACAAAAAACCGGCCCACAGGGCTGTTCTGTTGGAAGTGAGGTGACAGACATATGAAGCCACTTATCGCGTTATTGGTTGCTTGGTTGTGCTCAGGGGCCCTTCTTGCTCAAGAGGACTTATGAGACACGCCATCTGGTGACAGAAAAACGACTTCCTTTGCTGCTGCTGCCGCCCCCCATTAAAGCTTCTGCCTTCCATCTTCTGCCCCAGACAAGGCTCTCTGGGTTGTGCGATGTGATCGTTCACTCATACATTTCCTCAGTGCACCGGGCGGGTGTGTGGAGGAATCCCCACACCACCCGGAACATGGTAGTTGTGGGGTAAGTGCTGGTGGATTGAATGGTGAGTGAACAGGGTCATTTGCTCTGGCCCCTTGTCCCCGACTTGACTTCATCATCTGGTAGAGGAGTAAGACACACAAAAAGGATGAGGAAAGCATCCTGACGAGGCAGTATGGGGTAATAGCAGAGAGTTCCTGTCCAGCTGCTTCACTTACTAACGGAGACAATTTATTCAGCAGTCTCTAGTTTACCCACCTGTGAAATGGGGCTAACCAAGCAACGACCTCACAGACTTGTTGTTGTAAATGAGAACAATAGGCAAAGTGCTTACAGCAGAAGAAGGCACATTGTTAGGTCTTGACTAAACACAGTCGGCGGGGCAGCGTGGTGGCTCAGTGGGTTAGGCTGCCTTCGGCTCAGGTCATGATCCTGAGGGGATCGAGTGAGGGGATCGAGTCCCACGTCAGGCTCCTTGCTCAGTGGGCAGTCTGCTTCTCCCTCTCCCCTCTCACGTGCTTTCTCTCACTTTCTCTGTCAAATAACTAAGTAAAATCTTTAAATGGGATCGGTATTCTTACTGTTATTTTTATGAGTGACAAAATGCTAGGAGAATTTGCAGAAAAGCTGAGGCAGAGAGACAAAATACCTGAGGGGAAATTTTTAGAAATTCTTCGGGAGAAGAGCTTGTTTGCACGGAGCCTTCCACCTGTGTAGGATTTAGATTTAACTTCTTTTCCAGCTTCGGGTCCTCAGAGGTGCTGCCCCCACATCTGAGATCTTCTTGGCCCACTTTCCGTGCCCGACTAACCCTTACTTGTCCCTTCATGCCATTTTACTCTAAGGAGATTTTCCCTGGTCTGCCTGCCAAGGTTATGATATTTGGTCACAAAGCACTCAAAAACTCGACATGCTTGGTTTTTAGAGTACTGATTGTAATATGTATTTATGAATTTATTAATGTAATTTTAAAAATTTCTAACTGTTCCACCCCCGGATTGTCAGATTCTTGAAGGAAGTGCTTGTGCCTTAATTTCTTTCCACGACTTTATCCTCAGTGCTTGTAAGCACAGTGCTGAGCCTGTTGCAGACCTGAGGAAATACTTGCTGAGTGATTTCATGTATATATATGGATGTGGGGGAAGGCCTTTTAGGAAAAGGAACAAATAAACAGAGTGAAGCCCTGTGGGAGCCCTCCGGGCAAACTAACTTGCCCTACTGTGTGACCGCAATGAGCTCAGTGTTCTCTTCCCTCTGCATTCTTCTTTGTATCTCTATTCAAGAAATAAAATGTTTCAGTTCCAAGAAACCTCTTCACATCTTTGAACATTGCCGGGAATCTTGCAAATCACCTTCAGTTAGTTCTGCTTGACTTTCTCTCTTCTCATGAGTCACAGCAAGTGACTTTACTGAAAGATGCATTTGCTCCTTTTTTGGAGAAACACACGGCCCTCAATCTGGAGGATTTAGTCAGTCCCTGTGACCTGTCAATTAGTTCTAATTTCCTCTCTTTTTTGTTATGGTGTCATCGAAGGCGTGACTTTTTTTTTTCAGTGTCACAATGTTGCCTGTTCTCTTCCTCCCTCTCTCCCACCCCCTCTGTCCTACCCTCCTCTCCTTCCTCCCTTCTTTCACCCTTCCTTCCTTCTTTCCTTCCTTTCCTCCCCCCCCCCCCATAGAAGAAAGAGTATCTCTCTTTATGCAAATCCACCCACCCTGTATCTCTGGAAAGTTCTAAGGCCTTGGACAACCATCGTCCTTTAACGATTCCTCATTTACATTTTTGACATGCTAAGACTTGTCCGCTCTATGCATTGCAAAAACGAGAAATGATAGACATGTCACGGGACACAGAGGCTGGTGGTGGTCCGTCAGGGTGAGGGTTAGGCTGGGGAAGCTGTGGGCTGCTGAGAGGGAATGGGAAATTGACTCCTGGTAGAAGATCTTGCCTGCAACACCCTCTCGACACCTGCGAGAGGTTCATGCCACTCCCCTCAATAAAACCTCTGGCTGAGCACTCGCTGTGTACTAAACATGGGGCTAACCATACAACCACATTTCTCGAGGTACGTATAATCATTTCCTGTAATGGATGCCATTGGTGCCTGCCCCAGATTCCCTTTACTGCTGCTCACCCATTTTCTGGCTGCCCTGAGAAATGGTTGATTAACCATTTATTGCCACATCCTTGGGGATGAAGAAAGGGCAGCTTCCCTCGGCCACTGGGAACCGCCTCCCCACCCACACCTCAGCTAATGCCTGACTGACCTGGGCTGGGGGACAAAAGGTCAATTCCTTTATCTCAAGGCAGGACTCACGTTGTCATTTAACCTTCAGGGTTTCCTTGTTTGGCTTTTTCCTGCACCGTCCTGCTTCACCCATTCTCCTTCTCTGTGGAAAATATTCTCCCAGTACATTGCTTGACCAGACGTCTCCAACTTAAGTTCTACTCCTAGGGAACTCCCTAAAACTCCCCCCATTTTACAAGTGATGAAATTTGAGCTCAGAGCGATTACATAGCTGGCCCCAATCCCACAGAAGAGTAGGAATACAAAGTCCAGTTCCATTGAACTCTGTTCAGTTATCGTTTGGTCTTTATAGTGGTACTGCCCCCCAGGGATGGGACCGGGATCATGCCATGCCCCTGCTCCTCACCACAGACTAGGGTCAGTTTGCAAAGTTGTATCCATTTTTTTGGTCAGAAGCGTCCCAACCTCAAATGAGCATGGCAAGGAATGGTACAGAGTCTGCAACCTGAGGAAAGGTTCAGTTCAGCAAAGAAGTGTTCTGCATTGAATTCTAACAGCGCTCCTGTTGAGAGACACTGCGGAGTGTTCAGTGTCAAAAAGTCAGCGAGCCAAAAGCAGTCATCAAGTTCAAAGGGCACGGGGATGGTGACAAAGGTGAGACAAAGCCAGCCAGGGGATAGCCAGGCAGGTCTGGGGCTGGAGCCAGCCATGCTGAAGGAAAGGGAGCCAGTATGGAGGCTGTGCTCACTGCTTGCTCCGCGTAGGATCAGCTCTGTAGGTCACGGAGAGTCAGGGCGACTTTAAAAGTTCAGGACAAAACAAAGAATCAGCATGGATGTCATGGGAGCCCCAGGAAGAAAGAAACTATGTGGCTTTTGAGTCACTGTTCATTTATTTCTTCCAACAAACAGGCAGTGAGCACTGTAATTTTCTGGTGCTGTCGTGAGCGCTAAGAAATCCCAAACACAAGAGGATTTGGACTCCAGTCCATGCTAAGAAGTAGGTGCAGTAATGATTTGCTCTATTTTAATTTTGGTTGCCCTGCATTTGACCCTTATTCTATGTAGGAATTCTTGACCTTTTCAGCCTTGCCAGGCAGGAGGCCATCTTTCATGTGAGAGGCTGAAAGTGCTAAGATCAACTCCTTGCAGGCAGGCGTGGAGGGCCATCCTGGATTTTTAATTGGAACGTTGTTACCAAAGAGTGAAGTGAGAGAGAGCAGGAGTATCTCTTTGCCCGATGAATAGGGTTCATTTGGTGTTCTTTGGGGCCTTGTTTCTAGCCACACAGATCTAGATCTTCAGGCTTCTGGGAGATTCTGGGAACTACCCAACAGCCTTTGAATAAATTCTTTTCTTGTTTAAATCAGCCATAATTAGCTTCTTTTGTGGGCAGTTGGGAACACCTACTATGTAGCAGTTGTTGGGAAAACCACCATCCATCAGACAAAGGTCCTGTGTTCTCAGTCTGAGTGACAAACAGGTACCCCATTCAGACTCAAGGAGCACTGCCGCATGGGTAGAACCAAGAGCTGAGGAAGCCTGGGATGGACAACAGTGAGTGATCACCCACATCATGGTCGGTTTGTCAGGGAGGCAAAGGACCAGGGAAACCAGTATGAGATATTAAGGAACAAACAAACGTGAAGGGAGACACTCATGGACAATTTGTCAGGAAGAGGTATAGAAATGAGGCCCATCTAGGCCAGCCTGATTTTAGGAGGGTACATGCTGCCAGCAGGGATTATGGTGGGACAGAATGACAGGGTGTCACCCCCCTCCCCCAGCAAGGGCTCAGATTCCTTCTTGTTTTTTCCTGGGAAAATAGAAGACAAAGAACTGCGTACTTAGCAGCCAAACTTCTTGCCCAGTTTATCAATGATCCTAGTTCCCAAAGATTGTTTTCTCTTGTGTACTATAAGATTGATATCCTACAATTTTACAGTGGAGAATCCAGCCTGCTATGGCTTATGCTATCCTGTGTGAAGTAAATAGAATTTCATTTTAGGGAGGTGGGGGAGGGAATGTGTTCAGTGCTCGATTTCCCTTTTACTACATCACTGTTTTTCATTGAGCTTCTCTTCCATGCCGGGCTCTTTCTATGTATTACCTGTAATCTTCAACGCTATCCTCCAACTAGACATTACGGGGTTAGTCTTACAGGTGAGGCCTAATGATTTGGCCAAGATCCTGGAGCTGGTTGGTGAACAAAAAGTTTGAACCCATGTGAGTCTGGATCCAACCTGACCTGCTTTCCATGACACACACCACAGTACTTCATTCCCAGATATCAGAAATCAAGAAATCATGCGTCCGACCTTAGGGATAATATGTCCATTGATCCATCTAGGTTTGTAACTTGTTCCTGGCTGGTGTGTCTAAGATTCGTATTAGGCATTCTTAAGGGGTTAAGATCAATTACATAATCAGGAAAAATCAGTGGTGAATAATAAGTCTTTCTGACTTAAAAAAAAAAAATTCTATGATTAAGACACTGGATTGTAAGACCTCTTTCAGGCCTATTCTCTGAATACTGATTAATTTGGTTGGTGGGAGAATGCTGCTGATAGCTGGAATAGGTTGTCCTGAGGTCAGAGGCATGACTGTGGGCCTGTGAGCTCAGATTTGTCAAGGCCTCACCACTGCTCCCAGAGGCCAAGAGGGCAAGCTAGGTGGGCACAACAACCGTTAGTAGGAGTGGTAATGATGATAATTCACATTTTTGAGTGCCTACTATGCGTTAGCTCTGCGATATATCGTCTTTAGTCCTCTGCACAAACCTAGAAGGCCCCCTTTTCAAAGGAGGAAACAGACTCTGGGAGGATCAGCAACTTGTTAACCTCAGCCAGACAGCAGGTGGACGACCAGGTTTAAACCCAGAGCTTTCTGCCTCCAAAGCCCAAATCTAAGGGTTCCTGTAATATTACCATATGCAAGTAGTTCAGCTACACCTGTGAAGAGTTACTTTAAAGTAATTATCCATTTCTTTAACGATTATTGACCAAGGCCTATTTTAAGAAGAACAACGTCCACCAGGGGCGCCTGGGTCACTGTTAGTTAAGAGTCTGGCTTCAGGTCAGGTCATAATCCTAGGGTCCTGAGATTGAGCTCTCTGTCAGGCTCCCTGCTCATCAGGGAGCCTGCTTGGGGAGCCTGCTTCTCCCTCTCCCTCTGCCTGCCACTCCCCCTGCTTGTGCTCACTCTTTCTATCAAATAAATAAATAAAATCTTTAAAAAAAAAAAAAAAAAGGATGAGCAATGTCCTCCTGAACAAAAGAGAGATAGCCTCTGCCTTCATGGTAGAGGAGAATGAAAAAAAAAATCAAATAACATCACAAATAAAGTCAGATAACTTCACAAATAAGCGTAGAATTATAGAGCGTGCTCTGTGCTACAGTGGAAAGGCACAGGATGGTGGGACAGCAGAAGAGCATGGCACAAGGAGACCCCATCTTATCTGCCAGACCAGGGGAGATTCTTTTTGGAAGCAGTGGCAACTGAGTAAATACCAGAAGAATGAGAGTAGTTGACCAGAAGGAAGGGAAGAGAAATGGGAGAAGAGAATTACTGGCAGAATAAAGGACTTGTGCAAAGGCCCTGAAGCAGAAGGAAAGAATTTTTCCTCTGTGGTCATTGGACGCTGCTGGCCTGTGGGATAAATTTAGTTTGTAGATATTTGTTTTGGCTCACAGATTCTTCTGGAAAAATTTGAGCCTCCAAAAGGAAATGGATAAATATTCTGGCTTAAAGCACTTCTCAAAAAAGCCTAAGACCTGGCCACCCTTGGCCCTCAAGGCTTCATGAGAGCCTCTGAATCCCTTAGGTGGGGCGTACGATCTTCACTTCCTCAGCTCTCCGACACCACGGTGTCTTCCCATTCCCTCAGCTTGTTTGTGTCACGTGTTCAGAGCACGGGAGAAACTCACTGGGGTAACTTGTGATGAACCATTTTGCAAAGCAGTGAATTTGAATGTCATATGCAAAAATCCCTCATTAATACCTCCTTTTTTATAAGAACAATGTATTCTGTTCAGATTTGATTAAGTACATATGCATCAACTATGTGGAATGATGCCTAAAATGTCCGTTTCCTTATATGTCACGAAAATTGGTTGGTTTTTGTGTTTGCCTTTTCCCTCCTGGTCTATCGGTTTTCACCTTGCTTTGCATTCTCTCTCGTCCGTGTATTGTCAGTGCAGCTCAGCCCTGCTACAGATCAACTCTTCGGCTCAGACTCAACCAGCAGAGGGTACTGTTTGAGCACTTAAGTGGACGTCTCATCTTTGTCCTAGCACTCCAAAGAGAACAATATCTGAGTAACAGCCAGGGACGATATTCAATAGGCAAAGTGCTGCCAAGATAATATACATCAATGATCATGTTTCAGCATCGTTTTGCAGGAAATTCCCTTTGTTCTCTGCTGCTCACAAAGGAAATGCCACACAAAATGCACCTGTAGCTCCTGGTGATAACTGTGTATGAAGGTAGATGAATGGGGCGGGGGGAGGGGAACGGAATCGGCTTCTGAATCCTGGGAGTCCTTGTATTTAGGTTCAGAGCTCTGAATCACGAGATTAGCCCCATGTGTTCTCAGCTTGCTGGTGAATGATCATGAATAATTCCTGCAGAAGCAAATGACATAATAAAATAATCAGGCAGTCCATGCACATTGTAAATCGATGAGCACAGATGTCTCCAAATGGAGGGGATATTTAAAGATACTTTACATCTTGGGTTGGGAATACTCGAGAGTTTGTTAGGGACTGTTTATCAGAATAAAGTGAGCATCTCTCCATTCTGAAATCATGTTCAGCATTAAATATGATTAAATATATTATAGAAGAATACTTTGTCGCTTCCTTTTTACAGAAATTCAATCAATTTGTGTATAGTGGGTGATTCTGCATTTCTTGATAAAATTTATACACTTGGATTTTTATATCAATAATTGAAAATTTTTATCAAAGCAAAAACTGCATATAACAACAAAAGTTAGAAGCTTCCATGCTGAAAAGCAATAGTCCCCTGTCCCACTCCTTGTCTTCAATGTTTTCTCAGTCGGGACTTCTAACTTTTATAGCATTTCTTTTCTTTTCTTTACCTTTGTATCTCTAAACAATATTCTTGTACTGCTCATTCTTGGGCTCTTAGTTTTAGATATTATACATCATCTTCCTATGCTGATAGATGAGATTGTAACTCCATTAAGTCACCCAATACCTCCTGTTAGTCATATCTCTGTTTCAGATATTTATTGGTTAACTATGCAACTTTAGATAAAATACTTATTCCTTTAATAATTGACAATTTTGAATCCCTATCTCTTCAGTCCTTCTTTTCCACTTCTCCATCCCAGTATTGCAACCTGGACCTCTACAATATTGAGGGTATTAACATTTGCCTTCTGCTCTCTAACCAAAATTCTACCATCTTTATCTATAGGTTGATTCTAAAATTGTACACCAATAAATGGTGTTTACATTGGGGCTCCATATTGCTTATTGCAGTGTTACATAATATTTTGTTTTGACACTTCTTGTACAGCTTTTAATTTTACTGGAGTTTCTAAATGCCCTTTTTTCTTAAACTACCTATCTTTCTTGTGTTCTCATTTTTTTAGTCCATCCAGAGATTTTGTTAAAAATTTTCCAGAAACTTCTTTCTTCTGAGCCTCTTCATCTTACTACTCTTGTGTGTACTTGTTCTATAGGTCTGCTACACAGTGATCATCTTGGTATTAGCTTTTTTTTTTTGCTCTGTTTCCTCATTTCTTGAACTAAAGTCTTTTGCTTTCTTGTTTACTTCTTTTTGCTACAGTATATACTTGACAAAATTCCCAAGAAATTGTATGTGAGATGTCACTGTTCTGATGTTTTGAATGTATGAAAATCAGCACATACAAGTGTGATCTATGTTCACACTTGAATAATAACTTAATTAGGTATAGAAAATATAGTTTAAAAATTGCTTCCTCAGAATTTTAAAGGCATTGTTTCTTTTTCTTTTTCTTGACCATCCAGGACTGCTGATGTGAAGTTTAATGCCAGCTTGGTTCTCATTCTTCGATAATCTAATTCTTCTTTTTTTAAATTTTGTTACTGAAGTAATTGACAAGCAATGTTGTATTAGTTTCAGGTGTACAACATATTGACTCAACAATTCTATACATTACTCAGTGCTTACCACAATAACTGCAGTTAACCAATCTGCTTTTTCTTTCTGCTTTTTTCTTCTAGCAATAATTCTGGATAAAGTTCTTTTTATAGTCACTGATGGGCTAGTCCATTCTAAAGTCTTAAGTCTTTCAGTTATCCCAAATACTCTTTTTGTCATTCAAATTAACAATTTCTTCCCCTCTAGTTTTACTACTTATTTTTCATAATTTCTGTGAATTATCTATTGGTCCTCCTTGTTTGATCCTTTTGATTATTTTTATTTTACATTCTGAGACATTTTCTTAATTATATATTCTAAATTTTTTTTTTTTCCTTTTGGCAATCATATTTTTTTTTAAGTCAAGTTTCCTTCTTAATCTGATTGTTCTTTTTTCACAGTATCCTTTTCTTGTCCAATGGATGGAATGTATTCTTGGATCTTTCTAAGGATGTTAGAATTTCCTTAAAAACATCTGTTTTCATATTCTCTCTTTTTATTTTAGAATCAGTATTTCCTGTTTGTTTATCATTGTCAGAATCTACCCTATTAGAGACTTTCTCAAATGTATGGAAATCGGTTTTCTGTTCACATTTTTTAGTGAAGCAAACATCATGACTGAGGTTATGACTAACATAGTGGTGAAATCAACGATCCATAAGCAGAGATTTGATTGATTTCCCCTATTTTTCAGTCTTACGTGTCACTCCCACCCCTACTGTGTCTGAATTATCAGAATTCTGAGTATATCAGTGGTTCTTCTAGGCGGCTTATCTCCATTTCTGTTACTACACCACCTTGACTCTAAGCTAACCTCTTTGGATGCTTTTCATCTATTATCATGTCCCCATTCACTTGTCATCTTCCAAAAGTTTGAAATTTTTTATCAGCTAATGACTACTTCTTACTCTTATTTTATCTTATGAGTTTACACTTATTTGCATTCCTTTACTGACATTTTAATGGGCTTCTGGATGGAAGAGAATATAAACAGATGTGCAAGACTTGCCATCTTTATCCGGAAATTCATGTTCATTTTTGAAGGCACATTTATATGACCTGAAATTTCTAGATGCATATTCAGTACTTATTTATAGCTCAATCATTTGTAAACCTGTATTGTCAGTAGATACATTTAATATGTCTTTCAGTATGTGTCCTTTCTTTGGCTATGTTCTAAAAATTAGAAGGTATAATAGCAAGTCAAACATTTGTTTAATCCCTTTGAGGTGTAAATTACTTCAAATGTTTATATTTGCTCTTTAAAATCACACTGCAAAATAAGTATTGCTATTTCATCTCACTGATGAGAAGTGGAGTTTCTGAGAGTCGAGTGACAAGCTTAAGATCCCAGAGCTGGTGAGCACTAACCTGGTATTTAAA
Source organism: Mustela nigripes (assembly GCF_022355385.1). Lineage (NCBI taxonomy): Eukaryota > Metazoa > Chordata > Mammalia > Carnivora > Mustelidae > Mustela > Mustela nigripes. Next base: position 27,455,397 of record NC_081562.1, read on the forward strand.
TCTAGATTTTCCAGCACTTTTCCTCCTAAGCCACCCCATGTCTCCTGCATACCACTTGATAAAACTCAGTAAATCCAACAGCATAAATAAATAATCTGTCTACAGAATAAATTTCTATTTCCATAAAGCTTCATGTGAAATGCTTGGTTTTTGTCTTGGTTGTACTTTTCAAATATTGTTTTAATCTATTCCTGAATATTTGATAAGAATGCAGCGTTCCTAACTTCTCCCCTCAGTGAACCTATCAAGACCTTCCACTGACCAAATGTGTAATGTTGTTTAAAGCAAGAGCTGTTGTTTCAAAACATCAGGAGCAGGGCTCAGGTAGAGTCAGACTATTCCAGTTGTCTTCCACTATTATATATCTTACTACATTTTAGGTCAGATAATCTGGCTCACGACATTCAAAACTGTATTAATTATGGGATTTTATAACGAGGTTATGCAGTATATGTTTGCCAATTGGGAAAGAAAGATAATTATGCTTGAATGTAGGTCACATTTAAGAAACTCTCTTAGGTCTAATGGGAACCATGTTTCCTCAAAAATCAAGAATTAATGACATTCAAAAGAATGGTGTCTCTCTCATCCTCTCCTCTTGTGACCCAATTCTTTCTGGTCGGGGTTTTTTTTTTTTTTTTATTTTAATTTTTATTTATTTTTATTTATTTATATTTTTTACCTTTTCTGGTGGCTGTTCTTGGGATAAGAAACTTGCATGATTTCCCATTGGGCATTTTGGGCCATTTGGGGGTAGCCACGGCTGAATTGGGTCTTGTTGGTTGTAAGAAACCGTGACTGAAGTATTACCAATGTAGATATTGGCAGGCAACATTTCTAGAACTGATAAGCAGATCATTCTAACTCCTCCCTCAGTGTTTTATGCTGACTTTCATATGAAAAGAAGATTTGTGTCTACTATGTGTTTGTCCTAGTCTTTGCCTTTGAACAATTGCTGATATGTTCAAACTGTCCGTGTTTTTTGCTTTTTTGTTTCCCCCTGAGCTCTTTTGGTTTCAGCAATACCAAATGGCAAATCTGAAGAACCCCATTTAAAATGGAAGTGACCTCCCTTCAAAACTAACAAGTTTGTTATAAGGATTTGACATCATTTTGTAGCACCTAAGGTATCTCTTGTACCTAACAAGCCATTTTAATTGAGGCATGAAAAAATGCTCTGCTGACCAATTTCCCAATCTCTGCCCTGCCCCTCCCAGGCCCACCTCTCACCACCTGGAGAAAGGTGGTGATGGACTGACAAGACAGTTTAAAATTTGTTGCATAGTCAAAGAAGAAACAATGCTATCGCTGGATTTCCTTGGGATGATTTTATAAGATGTGTAGCAAAATAGATCTCAGCTCCCAATATCCAGAACAAAACTTCGATTTCACCACTGTAATTTAAGTGATTTTGTGGTTTTAACTTGTGCTGGGGTTGTAGTGAATTTGCCTTTTGAAAGAGAGAGAGATAGGAAAAAAAAGAAGAAAAATAAACAAAAAAAATTAAGAAAAAAGAGAAGAGATCTAAATTTTAGTTTACATTCTCATCTGGGCTGAGCTTTTGGTCAGTTTGAAATGTATCTATGTTTAGTTAATGTTTTCATCTTTGCTTTATTGTTAATGGAGTATTATAGTTACCAAGGAAGCTGATGAAATAGTCCAGGATTTTGCAGCCTGTGTTTTTGTTTGTCTCTTCTCCATCTTTAGGGAATTAGGGTACTTGAACAAGCTGCTTTAAGGAACTAACAATGTCATAATATGAACTGTACTTTAAGACTACTGGCCATTTTTCAGTGTGGACATTAAGCCTTGGAAAGACATACGACACATGAAGAATGATCGGGCAATGGAAAGATCCAGGTACTGAAATAGCTGTCCTGATTGGGTCCCCCAACCCTTCCTCCCAGAAAATACTGGCTTTCAGGACAGATGCTTTGTTAGCTTCTACATTTCTTTATTTCCCTGTTTTTATCCAGCTCACCTCCCCATGATACTTGCATGACACTAGCTTCCTCTGACTGGTTTGATTCTCTCCATTGGCCTCCCATGAAATTTGCCGGGTGGTTACTGAACATGGCAAAATCTCACAGCAAGCTGTGGATGAGCTGGATACATGCCTTCGCTGTGTACTTAGACCAAAAAAATAATCTTGGAATCCAGAACTGAGGAAAATGTAGGGCATCTGGGTGGCTCAGTGGGTTAAAGCCTCTGCCTTTGGCTTGGGTTGTGATCCCAGGGTGCTGGGATCCAGCCCCACATTGGGCTCTTTGCCCCGCAGGGAGCCTGCTTCCCTTCCTCTCTCTCTGCCTGCCTCTGCCTACTTGTGATCTCTGTCTGTCAAATAAATAAATAAAATCTTAAAAAAAAATTAAAAAAAAAAAAACGAGGAGAATGTAGCTCTTCTGAGGTCTATTCAGACCCATCTAGCTGTTAATTTCCACTTCAGAGTTCTTTTGTGACGATGCACGAGTGATGTGAGAATTCCTCAGGGTTTTGAACTTGATGTGAATAAAGAACTCGGAGATCAGCGCTCACGAATAGGTGAGCTGTGGTCCAGTAATCCAGCTGCTGCTTGTCTTTGGGGTGTAGTATGTTTAGCTAATCCTATTGAATACAATTCTCACTGGGTGGCTCTTGTGAAGTCTTTGAGGAAAAGATGTAATCTTCAGGCCAAGGGCACGTGAAGAAAATAATCCAGCTCCCTGTGTCTCAAAGCTAGGACGTGTTTCGCGCGTTGACACGAGATTTATAAGCTGCTCAGACCGATCTCCACTCCAAGGTTGTGGTTGGAACCTAACCAGGAGAGTAGAAACACTGCTTTCATCAAACAGGGCATTGTTCAAGGCTGTAATGCAGGATGAAGGAGAAGTAATGGATATGATGCTTTAAAGACAGGTCTAATTGCTGGGAGATCATTCAGGTACTGATCCAACAGATGTGCCCCAATGATCTGTGGGAAGTCATTCTTAAATGCTGAAGGAGAGTGAGACTTTTAACAGGGGATGGATTATGGTTAGCTGAGTCTCCTTAAACTCTTCTTAAAGCTCCGGGATGACTTGTTAGGGGGTGTGCCTGAGAGAAGAAATGCAAGTGTTTCTGGGACTCTAATACTCTGTAAATACGGGGCTTTTTAGGTAGTTCCTAAAGAATTTGAAGTAGCAGAAATGGGGTTAGGTAAAGAGTATCACAGGGAAAAAGTCTGAATCTGGTGAAAGTTAAAGACTCTGTCTTTCCCAATTTGAAGCACGTTCCGTTTTGTAATTAGAATTGTGGGACCTTTGGAGGAAACTTTAGGCCCAAGAGCAACATGTCTGCTTTAATACTCCACACAGCAACTTATTTCTATGAGGAGATGAGTAATTTTTGGACAATTTTGGGGGTTTTAGAACACTGTATTTAGGAACCTTATTATAAATTTCTGGATATATATTCCACTCCATAAAAGAGCTACAATTTGGATTTTTTTTTCAATGTTCAGAGCCATTATATGCTACAGCACTTGGAATTGACCCATAATGCTTCGCAGTCCAAAGCAATCTCTAGAGCCCGAACCCTGGGACTGATTCCAACAAAATAGGAGGTTAGCCCTGGAAGAGGGGGAAAAAAAACGTTGCCCAATTGCCACAAATGGAAATGAGAGGAGAGGAATGTTTTTATCAGGATAAATGAACTCCAAATCTTATCATGAGTAAGGGAACAGTGAATGTGTGGAGGAAAAAAAAGATGCAGGGCTGACAGTAACCCAGCACTTAGTCAATGTCTCACATGTTATTAGATGCTTAACACATGTTATTTTTCATCTAGTCCTTGCTAAATCCTAAAAGTTTTATTTTCTTTTTTATTACTGATGAGGAAACTGAAGAGAGGTTAAGCAAATTGCTGGAGGTCACCCAGCATGAGTACGGTAGAGATGTTTGTGAGCTCAGGTGACTGATTCTAAAACGTATGCCCTTTCTACTCTGCCACAGAGGGTATTATTTAGATGAGTTGCTATTAATGTCTAGAACTATTTAGATCCATGAGCCATGGCTGGGGGAGATCAAATTATCCTGTTTCCAAGGCTTGAAAAAAAAAATCAAATCTAGAATTCATGGAGCCTTGACGATCAGAATTAGCCATACATCTCTGGCTTTATTCACTCATTCAAATAAATAGTTGTTGAGCTCCAACTGCGTGACACATGCTGACCTAGGTAACGGTATGGTAGCAGGAAATCAGAAAGATGTATCTCTGGTCTTCATGAGCTTACACTTGAGAAATAATAGTACACAAGTCCTGTTCACATTCTAGCCATGAAGACATTAGATCAGGAGTGGAATCATAATGTTATTCTGATGTGCCAGGTTGTTACAGGGATGAGATGCACAGGGAAACAGAATGTTCTGGTTATTTACAGGGACTTTATCAAAAAGGGAAGAAAAAAAAAAAAAGGGAATGTGGCCTAACTGCATGGAAAAACCTATGGATTTTTTTCCCCCCATGTACTACCTGCTGCAAAACGGTCCTCTTCATCCTTCTGTATATAGACCATTCAACTTGTTACTCCTTTAATTTTTTTTTTCCTGGTCTTCCCCTACAGGGGACTTTCCTTGATTCTGTTGATTACTAAAACGATACTGGGGCACGTGGGTGGATCAGTCGATTAAGTGTCTGACTCTTAATCTAAGCTCAGGTCTTGATCTCAGGGTCATGAATTCAAGCACTGGGTTGGGCTCCACACTGGGTGCAGAGACTACTTAAAAGAAAAAATAAATAAATAGATAAAATGATACTAAAACCCTTCAATAAGGTTATGATATCTTTATTTTGGGATGGGGGTAGTTTTTCAAGAAAGGGAGTGAGTTTTTCTTCTTATAAAGGTCACAGTGTTTTGATTTAGAATGCTCTTGAAGGTACAGAGGTAAATAAAAATATAATTTGAACATTTATTAAAAAAATTCCGTCAGACAATACTGCATATTTTTAAAGGCACATACATATGCAGAAAAACATCTAGGAGGAGACAAACTAGAACTTAGGGAGAAACTTGGAAGGGTAGCTGGTGGCCAAATGGAATTTTGCCTTATTTTTGGTATTTTATTCTACCTACAAAGTGTGGTCATCTCTTATTTTTATAATAAGAGAATTGTGTAGCTAAGAAGCTGTTATAATATTGCAGAAAAGAGGCCATTCTGATCTGAAATAAAAGTAGAGACAGTCTAGCCAAGTGGTTACAAAACAGAGAACAAAGGCTCTGATTCCAGATGGCTTGGGCTTGGAAGTCTGCTCTCACACTCACCAGCCGTGTGCCAACTGGGTACGTTATCTAACCTATTTGTGTCATGGTCATTTCATCTGTAAATGAATATGCAAAAATTAGCACCTACTCATAGAGCTGTTGGGATATTTCAGTGACTAGTAGGTCAAAAGTGCTTCAAACAAGGGTGGGTACATCATAAACCTGTAAATCCTAGCTACTGTTTTCAGGGGAGAAACAGGACTGACTTGGGGAAATGGCAAGGGAGACGAATACCCGAAGAATTCAATACCAGATTGAGGCTGAGTATCTTGTCACATCTTGTGAACCATCATGCTTTTATGACCATCACTCCCCACTGTACGCCCTGAGGTCACAGGAGTGTAGAACGGCTTATAATGACTCTCTACTAATTCTGTGGCAGGTATTGGAAGCTGCTTTTCTAATCATGAATTGCAATCTGGAATGAGATGGCCGCATCACTTAGCCTCCTGTAGAGTTCTCTAATTAGTAAGTTGGTAACCACGTCACTTATCTTTAGCGCTTAGATATTTTTTTGGTAATTAATAAGGTGTCTGTACACATTTCAGTGGATATAAAATGCTTCTTGTCCAAATTCCCCTGTGTACTCTATTCCATTTTCAGTCACGGATAAATCTGCTTCTCTGGATAATGTTGTGGAAAACAAGACAGGTCAAAAGAAAAACTTATTACCTCTCAGGGTCTGTTTGTGTGAAAACACAAAGATAAATATCACTGGGGGTAGTGTGGGGGGAGAGTCTGGCATACTGCCTAACGTTGAATTATTTTAAAGATCCAATGAGGAAAAGGATGCTTGGAGAAAATATAAAGCACTGTGTACATTAGGATCTAGTCTATTGGCTTTCTGTTTGTCATTTTTTTTCCCTATTTCGTGTGAAAATGCTATAGAGAAAATTCTAGATGGCTGCGCTCTAAATCAACAGCATCCACTGAGTTCAGGTTCCTCTTTAATTTTGTCTGTTGTCTCATCTTTGAGTTTACTGACTACTGAATGACTGTTTAAACTTTGGCATTTTATTCCCTTCAATTTTTGTTCTACATGGGTAGAACAATTGTTGAATCTTTGGGAAAGGACAAATATTTAATTTAGATGTTATTCTACCTTCTGTACTCAATATACTGCTATACCCTTTATTTTCGTTATGACACTAAACCAAGTTCTGATGAGAGTAAATTCTCTTCATCAGTGCTCAAGAGACTCTTGGAGCCTTTCCTGGAAGTCTTAATTTACCTTTTATTTGTCTCAATTTGGTCCAGAATCTAACCCAATGTCTAGCCTCTCTGATAAGTCTATAATAATCTACAAACTGTAATCATGATTCTAAGTCCTTTCTTTATTGTAGTCCATATTCTAGCTCATAATGTCTTCTTTCTTCCTACCATAAGAATAAAAGTGCTTCTGTTACTATTGATTTTCTTCTTTGTTTACCAGCTATTAGTTTACATATATATAGGCTTTTCCTCTATCTTGTCTTTTCTCACTTAATATCAGGAAATACCTTAATATGTTGTCATGAATCTGAAATTTGATTCTCAATTCAGAAGATACTGATGTTTTATAAAAATTTTAAAAGGTGCTTTTTAAAAAAATACCACTTTACTGAGGTATAATTGGCATACAAAAACCTGTATACATTTTGGGTGCATAATTTAAAATCCACTTTTAAACAAAAAAACCTCAATTTATTTTCCACAGAACCTCTGTTTTTTAGGTACCAACTGATTTTTCTCCTAGTCTTCAAACCTAAGCTTGTCAGGGGCACTGTCCTAACTCACTTTCCTCAGTTACTCATTTTCAGTAACGTCCATTTGTTGTCCTTCCCAGTCAGGCTTCTGTTCTCATTCCTCAGGTGAAATTGTTGTGACAAAGCTCAGCTGCCAAATCTGGGGGCCATTTTCTGGTCTTTTCTTTGGGTTCTTGGTTTGCCACCATTGACCATTGTCTGTCACTTTGAAAAAGTCAACTTTCTTGGCACCTACCAGGATAAACTCCTGTAGTTCCTCTCCTATGATTGACATGGTTGCTTCTCAGTCTTCTTCTGCTTGCCCCTTGAGTGGTGGCAATGCCATGGCGGTGCCCTTCATTGCTCATCTTCTCAATCTCTACAGTATCCCTAAGTGAGCTTGTACACTCAACTTCTGATTCATACTGAACATATGCTTGTATATCACAAACACACAATTTCAGTTCAGATTTCTCTTCTGATGTCAGATCCATATACATAAAATGCCCGATGGACATTTCTACCTGCATCTACTATAGGAATATAAAGCCTTGTATCTTGGACACTCACTTCAGTATCCTCTCACAAACCTTCTCCTCCTTCTCTATTCTTTGGCCAAAGACATAGGCCTTCCCCATGGGGAACCTCCTCTCGTAGTTGGTGAAACAAAATCCAAGTGCATGAAGTAACTGCGAACAAACTGTGGGGTGAAAGTCAAGTTTGGTAGAATAAAGCAGCAAAGGACTCAGTGGTACTGTACAACCATCAGGGAAGAGAACTTTGGTGAACGAACTCCCGGTGGTGAGGAAGAGATGATGAGTGCAAAGAATATTCAGAAAAGTGAGAATGGCAAAAGTTGGCCAGGGAAGTTTTGTCAAGGAAGACGTCATGGGGCCATTGCAACTTTATTCCTTCATTCCTTCAGCACATGGTTGGTGAGGCTATTCCATGTGTCAAGAACTCAGGTTCTAGAGAAGTTTCAGTGGACCAGGGCCAGGCTCATTCTTGGTCTCCTGGGGCCGATATTTCACTAGGAAGAATGAGACAATGAACGTGCAAAACATTAATGAAAATTAATTTAAGGTAGAGATAAATACTATGAAGAAGCTAATGGATTGTAATGGGCTAGAAAGTGATAGAAAGGTGGAGGTATTCCTTGAGATACTGTGATGAGAGAAATCTCTCAGAAATGTGACATTTGAGTTTTTGGCTGATTAAATAAATGTATCTTTCCTTCTTTCTCAGCTCTGAAAAGAACAAGTTTTAAAAAACAAATTGAACCATTATAATGAAGCCCATAGAATGGGTGTAAGCCACTGAGTTTATTAGAATCCCTCCAAAAAATTTTGGAACAACTGCTTCTTTGTTCTACTTTCTTTCTTTGACATTTGAGATAAGATGCAGACTTACTGGACTTTTCTTTCTCACCCAAATGTTGTGCTTGTCCTTGCAATGTGGAGAAAATAGAAAAATTCTCAGGGAGGAGACCCCTCTCTGCAGTGTCAGAAGTGAAAAATCCTTACTGATGAATAAACTTTGGCCTCCTATTTATCTCGAATGTTATCCCCAAATCCTTGTTTCTCCAACATGAGGGGAAAAAATGTAACAGAACTGTTTTTGCAAGTGGCAATCCTGGATGTTTATTCAGAAAATTGAATTCAAGATGCTGGTTTCTGGGACAATAGCAATAACTAAGACAAATTCACATAAAGTTCTTATCTTCCAGTAGGGAAAAAAAAGACAGTAAAGAAGTAAACATGTAAAAATATAATGTCAGATAGTGATACATACTATTAATAAATAAGATAAAGGGGAGAACGGAAAGTGAAGGAGGAGCAATTTTTTAGGAGGTTTCTCCTGCGAAGTGATATTTGAGTACAGATCTGAGAGATGAGTAAGCACCCACTGCCATAGAAGGCAGAGGCAACTCAGGACAGCAAATCAGTTGGCTAGGAGTCTGGTTCATTCAGAGAATGGATAATTTTTCACTTCAATACAACGCTATCTATATCATACCATTTCTACAGACATGATATTAAGACCGGAAAGGGAAGTCCATTTGGCTTATAGACTTCTTATGTTGAGAGGAATTACATTTAATTTTTCCCCTTAAAGTTGTCTCATCACTTTGAATGAACTGATACCCTCAGAAAGGGCATATGCTGCTTTTTTGTCAGGAGCAAGATTTATAGAGTTGGTGCGTTGCCTATTCACATCTGCTATAGCAGCAGGAGGCCAAAAAGGACTAAATACAAAACTGGCCCTTTATGGTCTTGTTGAGTTTAAATTTGGTGATGTAAGATATAAGAACATGAGTGTGTACTGAGCACTGTTACAGGGGGAGAAAGGAGAATGTCATTCTTCAAAGTCTTATTTCCTAAGCTCCTGTCTCTTTGCTTTGCCCTTGGAAAACCCACAACTCCCCTTGAGTGTTATCTTTTTTTTTTGGCATGGAAAAAGGAGAAAGAATGAAGACTCGCTACCACTAAAAAGAAACCGGAAGTCATTGGTAACCCATTTTTTGTTGTTTTTAGTTTCTGATTGAAGATGTTTGCTCCTGGAGAACACATAATCTGACCTGGGGAATTTCTGCTGGTGGTTTTCAAATGGTCCAGATGAGGTGGCTAATGAGACAGAAGTTTCTTCATTAAAGAACATTTTAGGGAGATAATCAGATTTGAAGTCAGAGCCTAGAAATTGAGTCCTAACACCATTGTATACTGGGTGTGTGGTTTTTGGCAAGTCACAGAACTCATCCTTTGGGACAGTGAGGACCCAAGGAGTCTGGTTTGGGAAGTTGCCAAACACTTTGAAAATATTAGTTATTGGCCATTTTTGTGCTGATAACCATTGTTTTTGTTCTTTTGATAGATTTCTCTTTCCATTCATTTTCCCCAACAAAGGTGCTAATTTGAGTTTTTCCATACTATCCTGGTTTTGAAGGAGTGTGTTCTAATTATTTAACTCAATACAAAGATCTAATTTGAAAAAAAGGAAATTACTTATTGGCTCTAACAAGATCAAACTAACAAGAGAAGTAAGACATTATATTAATGTCTTACCTTCATGGAAGGTCCTTTACATTATCTTAATGTAACAGAGGCTGAGAAATGAGCCAGAAGGAGGACACAAGCCAAGAGTTAAAGGAACATGACAGGCTATGAAGAATGAACTGTGTCCTGGAGAGCCGGGGAAAGGTTCCATATAGAAGTGGCCACACGGAGGATGCTCAGGTTGTGTACACGGAGGTAAAATATGCTGAGAAGGGCCCTGGAAGGAGGCCAAACCCCTGTCGGGGCAGGCGTGGGCCAGAGTGGGCAGGAAGTCCAGAGAGGCACGTAGGATCGTGTCTGGGAAGCATGGCAGCAGCCAGCATGTGATTTTCCAGTAGAGCTGTCAACATCAGAAGGCTGAGAGCAGGAAGGAAGGGCAAGTCCCTGCAGGCCTAGTGACGGGGACACAGGAGTGAGGGATAATCACAGCTGCTGGCAACCAGGAAGCAGCTGATCAGGACCAGAAAACCTGCATGAGTAGCAGGATCGCAGAAAGCTTCCCCCCCATCACCCTACCCCACCATAAACACACACACATACACAAACACATACACAAGCCCCAGGTCTCTCTTCTGTTGAAAGTTGTAACTTTATCAAAAACAGCCTCTAGAATCAGAAGGCCTGATTTGACTCCTGGTTCCATGGGCAAATTGCTCAAACCGTCTGTAATGCGGTCTACTGACTGTGTGGGGCTTCCCGGGGCAGGGGTGCCGTGAGGAGTGTGGGGTCCTGTGGGAGGTGTGTACCACAGAGCCTAGCATATAATAAATGCCCAGAAAATAGGATGAATGGAAATGAAACCAGTGTGGGAGTCTACACTGGGCTCACATTGTGAGATTCAAGATGGTCTCACATAGAGATGTCCTTGAACCTGGAGCAGTGGGAAGTGTTAGCTAATGTATCTCAGAGGGTGGGGTGAGTTACCTTTATGTCTCCCCTGCCTGACTCGAGGTGGTTCTCTAGATTGGAGAACCTACTGCAGTCTGCAGACACTACAGATTGTCTGCAGACTGCAGACAGTCAGAGGTCATCCAACGGCTGCCCTTCAGGTGGGGGTTGGGGGAGAGATGCAAGGTCCTGGAACCTGGCAGGTGCGTTGTACACAGCAGGAGGAATGCAAAGGGGCGAGCGGGGAAGCCACATGACAAGGGGTGAGGGGTGAGGGGGTCACTTGGAGGTGAAATTAGGGATCTCACCAAGTGGTCTCCATGTAAAGTTCCAGAGAGTTGGAGGTGGGCAGGAAAGATAAGCAAGACTGAGTGAGAAACCTTCAAGAGAGGGGAGACTAGTGTAAACTGTTGACTTAGGAATCAACGGAGGAAATGAGAAAGAAAGTAAATAAATAAGAGAGAGTGTGATTGATGGGAAATGTTTATGGAAGAGGGACAAAGAGAGGGATCACATGGTTAGATGGAGTCACTTTCAGAATGAAGAAGGCATTCCTTTCCAAAACCAGGAGAGTGAAGATGTAGAGGAAGAGTGAGATGGAACTCCTGGTCAGAGTAGAAGGAGACAAAGTCATCTGGCAGAGAGGAAGGGGAATGGGAGGCAGAAGCTTAAGGAAATGGTGTCAAGTAGCTACTGTGGGGAGTTTGGTAGGGAGGCAGCTGGAGATGAATCAGTCCACCATCGTGATTTTTGTGTTTCTGGAACCTACCTCCCTGGTGGGTTGGCTTGAATGGAAACTGAAAGTTGCCTGTACTGCTGGCCTGAAATAACAAAACCCAGCTCATCCTCCCAGGCTCCAGCTCACACAGATTGCTCACCTACCTTCCCCACTTCCTACCGCAGACTCTCCCCTTCCCACCTACTGCAGTCTGCAGACACTACAGATTGTCTGCAGACTGCAGACAGTCAGAGGTCATCCAACAACCTGAGCAACTGCCACCTCCTCTCACTTCTCATTCTTACTGCTGTCCCTGGAGAATCAATATCCTCTTTCTCCTCGAAGCAGTCTCCTGCACCCTCTCCCTATGTTTTGCATAACAAATTCCTTTCTGTTTTGTGGTGCTCTCTATAAAAGTCACCAAACTCAAAGATTGCTTGCCTGAAACCCTGACAGAAGTTTCTTTCCTTTACTGTGTTCTTATAGAATAACCCCTCCCCCCACCCCAGTCTACTGCTGTCATATATAAAAAGGAAGAGAGAGACCTGTTGGTTTGCTCATTTTCTGGGTCCCCAAGTAGCCCATAGCTTCCTGAGGCCAGAGATCCAGTATTTAACATGAAAGGGTCACAGAGTAGGAGCTCCATAAATATTTGCAGAATGAAAGCATGGACAAATGAATTAATTAATTAACTTTGCTTCACCCCTGGTCTTTTCCTACCTCTTCTTCCCACTTTGGCTTCTTCAACGTCTGAAAGTGGCCAATGGTCACGTATCCACCTTTGCGGTCCAAGTATAATCTTTGGGCTGTCAGATCCATTGCTCTGGAGGCCCTTCCTCCTTCAGGCCCCTCTGATCCCCTAGGTTATCTTGTGCAAGCATAGCATTCAATTCTGTTCTTCTGTGTCCTGGTTCACCCACCTTTGAGAACCTTCCTTCATGGACACATCTGTTGCTCTAGATACAGAAAAATTTCTTCCTAGAGTATACTCTCCAGTTTCCGAACAGGCACAAATATGAAACCTAATGAGGGCTGAAAAGATGACCTGATCTAGAGGCAGCCCCAGAAACTGTAGTCATGAGGAGTGAGGTGGGAAGCAGACTTAGCTCCGACAGCCGTAGTGGTTGGCATGGGGCATATGCATAGCATAGAAGGGTCACTACTTATGAGTCAGATGGTGGTTTTCTGAAACTATTTCTTCCAGCCTCAGAGTAAGCTGATAAGAAAGACTCCTGGGGAGACGTCTTCTTAGGAGTGTGGCCTCTGGAGTCAACTGCACAGAAGGAAATGCCAGCATCGGCTCTTATGAGTGGAGTGACCTTAGTCAAGTCATTAGATTTCTCTGTAGCCATTTTCTTAGCTATGAACTAGTGGCAGAAACTGTCCTCAAATCATGGTGTGGTTGTAGTTGTTAATGACATAGTACAGAAGGCACTTAGATCTGTACCTGGCACATTGTAAGTGTTCTCATAGATCAGCTTTTAGTGGTGAGAGAGAGTCCAGTCATAGCTGAGGACTGACAAGAGAGAGAAAAATGGGGTATGGAACCTGTCACCTCCAGATCTGGTGCCTGCGGGGCAGGCGCCTGTGCTCCATGCACCTGAACCAAAGAGAGTGCCTTGCACCCCGAGCTGTAGGTCTGTAGTCCCGGGTAAGGAATAGAACACATGAGTTCTCTGGGTATGTTGAAGAGTTTCCTCGTGGCTTGTGAGGTGCACTCTCATTCCTCACCAGGGTTGGAGCCCTTCCTGGACCCCTTGTTCTCTGGCTGCCAGAGTCTCCTCTTTGGTCAAGAACATATGTGTAAGGATAACGTATGAGCTTCCCACGGATTCTGACAGAAGAAGGGACTGGAGAAGTTGGTGAAGAGGTTCCAGCCACTCTACTGAGAAGTTAAAGATAATCTGTACTGCCCACTTAACCTTCCCCATTCCCCTCTGCTTGCATTCCTTGGTGTCTTATGAAATCAGAAATTAGGGTTATTATGGAGCTCTGCAGTCAGTCCATAACTATATCCCCCGAAGTTTTGTTTAGGACCATCATATCAGTATCTTAAATGCTTTCAAAATTTGTCTCTATGCCATCCTCCAAGCCCAAGCGAATCTGAGAAAAACTCTGGAGTCTTTCTCTTCTGAACTTTGGCTCCTGCTGTTCCTTTTCCTTTGCTCTCACTTATCTCATCATGAAATCTCAGTGATGTTTGAAGCTCCCTTGCAAGGGAGCAGGAGGTCCCCGGGAACATGTTGTTAGTTTCTGAAATGAGTGATAGTCCCTTCCCCTGAAGTCCTACATGCTTTTGTTTGGAGCAGTGTCTCAAATGTTCATACCAAGAACCTGGGGAGTTTTGGTAAAATGCATATTATGATTCTAGAAGTTCTTTGTGGGGTCTGAGAATCTACTGACTCTATGAGTCCTTGCGTCAATTCGGAACACATTCTAATTTTGTGTAGCTCGGTGCTATCTATGCCATTTCTCCCACTGTACTTTGAGCTAATTGAGGGTGGCATCGGTACCATAATGCATCTGTAGATCCTCCTAAGTGCCAAGTATATTGTCTGGTTGTTGATGCACAGTAAATATCTGTAGAATTCATGGCAAATTCTTCAGGCGTAAAGATGGAACTTTCCTTCACCCTGGTTTTTTCCTAGACTAGTATCCTGTGTCACTTCCACTAAAACATGGAACCTCAATCCTGGGCCCACTCCATCACTGGAAAGAAGTGCCCTCATACTAAAATGTTAATGATTTGAAGTATAACCTATCTCATGAATATCTGACAGAGAAAAAGATCATCCAAGATGTCAGGGTTTAACATACACGGTACACTGTGGTCTATGCAATATTTCTTGTGTTCCTCTAGGTAATTAAGGTAATTAATTTTATCATCTCTTGCTGAGTGACAGCATTCCTAGGTCTGTGTGAACTGTGGGAGAAATTTCCCTCTGCAGAAAGTTATTTAGAGCTTTCATAAACTGGAGATGTTTAATTATACACATGTCAGAATTGCTTACACACCTACAATTCTTCTACCTTTGCTTCTGAATGACCACTCGCCTACCTGGTAACCCGGAGTGGGTACCTGTGATTCAAGCTTCACACGTTTTGACTGTCCTGGCAGCTCAGGGAGCCTGCCAATTGTAGTTCTCCCTCTGGTCCCGCGTAGTGTTCCATGATAGGTGCAGTCTCGGAACATGGTAAACTAAAACGAGAAACCAAAACACCCCCAAACATTTTTAATCCTTTCCAGTGGACTTGCTCCCTTTGTTCCATCCACACTTCCCCTGGGGCCTTGACCTTCCTTCCGCAGCAGTGGCTGCTTTTAGGAATTGGTGAGCCTGGAAGTCAATGGCTAGCCCACTTTCCAACCTAAGGCTCTCCACATCCGTGAATTCAGCCGGTGCTGGGAAGGGCAGGAGAAATCAGCTAATTCTAGACAGGAGGTCACTTGCTTTCATTGTCTTTACCATCTGAACTATGGCTTGCTGGAGAGACCTTTTGGGCCCTATGTAGGGCCTCCTTCATCTGAGGGTCCCTCTGCCCACCGTAGTCCTCCAGCCTCATGTCTTCTTTATGGCTCATGCCTCTGTGACAATAAGGGGGTAAAGGACCGGGTTCCCATGACGGGATTCCAGGGCCTTCACATGGAAACAATAGGACATGTTTGAATAGAGGGTCTTCCTAGGCCCCTGACCCCATTCCATGTAGCCAGCTATCCCCTACACCTGTGCTTGAGCTGCCCCTTGATCAGAGGGGGGCCATCTCATTGAATGAATCATTACTTCAGGTTCTGCATTGTCATCACAACCTCCTGTTGGCATGAAAAAGCTTCTGAGTGTAGCTTTTCCATGGGCTACAAACAGCTTCCCACCTCGCACTGCTGTTGCATAGAGCTGCATGTGGGGCAGTCCAGTGGAATGCCATGCATGGATCAAGACAGAGAGGACTTTAGTGCTCTCTTCCTTAGAGATTCCGTGCCCATTACCTCAATCCTCCAGTGTCTGCCTGAGTTTTTATCCTGAGCACATCAATAATTGCTCTCACACAAAACACCCGCATCTTTGTGCATCAACATCATACCTTATTCTCCTCTGTGGGAAAGGGTGAAGCTGTCACCCGCTCATTTAAAAAAAAAACATGTTCAGGGTGTGGCCAAAGGCTCCTATGAAACCCTAGGAATTGTAGGTGGAGAGTATTTCCCAGTGTGTTCGGGGAAGGCCATGGGTGGGGGGGGATTATTAATAGTCTGGAACAATAACGATCCTGTAGGCTGTTTTAGAAATTAACTTAATGTGAAAATAGAGGTCATCTGACTTGCTTAAGTGTCAGGACAAGGCGCATAGGGGCCCACATTTGGCTTGATTTCCCTTTGAAGTCAGTGGGTGTGGCAGGTGCTTATCTAATCAGGACATTTGGACCACTGTGTTTTGCACATTCAGGATTTTGTAATGAGATGTGGTGTTTATTTATGTTCCATACTTTCCCCCACAGATGGCCAAAATAACCTTTGCTCAACCCTGTCTAATCATTGCCAGTGTCAACAGTCAAAGCTAGTGACAGAAGGTAGGTTTATGGGGCAGTAACCCTGCCCAGTTGGCGGAAAAGATCTACTCCCAGAAAAAAAGGTTTAAGCTATCTTATGAACTTCAGTTTGAATAAGGAAGCTTCAGGGGCTGGGTGATTTACAAAGAAATAATCTTTTGGTCATGTTGGGAGTGAACACGGGAGTGTGGGATAGGTGGGGAAGGTTGCAATGGATGGTTGTTAAATGTACATGGAATGGTGAGTCTTGTCTCTTTCAAGGTCAAGCTTAAATCCCTAAGTCTGGTGTCTCTATCCACCAAAACACTCACTGGTAACTCCCTAATTTCATTTCTAAATATCGAAAATTTACAAAATACCTGCTAAATTCTGGTTCTGGGCTAGCTTTGGAGAGTCAAAGAGAAAAAAGATGTGGGGCAGAGCTTTCAGATTTCTGTATATCATGCTGAATCTCTACATCCCAGTTTGTGATTTCCAAACCTGGCTACTGGTTGGAATCACCACTGTAGCTTTTAAAATACTGATGCCTAGCTCTTTCCCCAGATATATCACAATCCAAATTTCTGGGTCTAGGGCCCCCAAACTTATATATTTAACAAGTACTTAAGACAATACTTATGGAGGTCAGGTCTGCAAAATCTGCAGATCTAAGCCACTCACCTATACTGTTTGCTTGATACATAGCAGTGTCGTAGTTCTTTTATTAATTGTTTTATATGTCAAGCTCATACAACCTGATTGAAAATTACTTGAAGAACTATGACTTCTTAGAGTCTCAAAACAAATCATAGAATTGTGTGCAAGCCTTGGATAAATCAGTGTTTTTGTTTTGTTTTTTTTTGTTTTAACCCTTGAGTGCATATTAGAATTTTTTGGGAGCTTTGGGAATGCTGATACCAGGGGGCACCTGGGTGGCTTAGTTGGTTAAGTGTCTGACTCATGATTTTAGTTCAGGTCACGATCTCACTGGCCAGGAGATCAAGCCCTTTGTTGGGCTCTGAGCTCAGCAGGGAGTCTAATTGGTATTCTGTCCCTCTTTGCCCTGCCCCAAATAAATGAATAAAACTTAAAAAAAATTGTTTGTACCAGGTCCTTATTCCATGAAAACTAAACAGGAAACTCTAGACACTGAGTCCTAGGCATTGACATTACAAAAAAAAAAAAAAAAAAAAAAAATCTCCAGTTGATTCTAATGTGAAACTAGAGTTGAAACCCATTGGAATAGATGTTTGCTGTTGATGAGAATAAACATGTGGAATTACTATCTTCCTGGAACCAGCATGCATCCTTTGATAATTCCTTACATTTGTGTGGTGATTTTCAGTTTTCAAAAGACTTTCATCTGTCTACATACAATGTTGTGAACCCCTGGAAGAGACCTTAGAAATGGCTTATGCCAGGGTTCAGCTAACATTTCTGTGAAGGTCTAGATCGTAAATATTTTAGGTTTTGTGAACCTTATGTCCCAGCTACTCTGCCTCCATGTCATAGAAAGAAAGCAGCCATAGACAATATGTAATTGAGTGGGTGTGGGTGCGTTCCAATAAATGTTATTAACAGAACAGGTCGGAGCTGGATTTGGCCCTCAGGCAGTTTTTTACTAACCACTGGTCTACACCAGCACTCTAATTTTACAGATGAGGAAACCAAAGTTCAACTGGTGATATGCTTAGACTCCTGTCTTATGGCCAGGGAAAGGCAAAAATGGGCCTAAAGTTTAGATCTTTAGACTGAAAAAACCCAAAACAAACCCAAACAAAGACCCATATTGGGTGAAAAGTGCTTTTGAAAATTGAAAGCATTGAAAACAAGTTTTTCTCCTGCTTGCCTCCCGTGTTTGCCTGGCCTTATTGTGCTATGGCGGCTGTATTCATGTTTATGTTTATTTACCCAGACTTCAGGCTCCTAGGACTAGAGTCTGAACTTGTCCAATGTTGTCCACAGGCTGGGGCAAAGTAGAGCCCAGTTCACATGAGTGAACTGAATGTATCAGGGCCGTGAATTTAGAGATAAGTCTCAGGTGTTTACTTCAAGGCAACCTAACCCTGGCCAACTCATTGACTTCCTTAACTATCCTTTGTTAATATCTAGCTTACTAGGCTGTGTTTGTGCTCCTTATAACTTCAGATAATGTTTACATAATGATAGAGAACATTTTAGGGTTGTGAGTGGCTAAAGAGAGGTCAGAAGTCTCATTATTTTGGAAAAAGTTGACCTTCAGGTTTTGCCAAAAAACTGAAAGAAATCAATTTGACCACTATTCTTCACTAAATTGTTTTATCTTCACTTTTTCCTCTGTCTGGGGATGCAGGATGGTACACATTTAATTACATCCAGAAACCTCCCCTCCCCCCTTCCTGGGCAGACTCTCCAGTTTGACCTGGGAGGGACTGTTTACAGTTGGGTGAACCTGGGACTCTCCCTTCTTGATTCAAGCTCTTCAAATGGGTAAGAACCTGCAGAACCTGTTCAGCAATTTCAGACTATAAGCAAACAATCCAAAGGAAAGAGGGATAGGTATTACTTTATGAATGCAATTGAAGTCTTCTTTCCCTAAGTTGTTCACACACCAGGTTGAGTGCAGTCTGAGAAAGTTGCTCATTGACCAGGCAGGTTTGCTGTTTAGCGTGCAAGCATTGTCATCCTGGTCACGAAGTGCAGTGGGCTGCTCTCCTGAGTCCCTTGCTTTGTCAACATCTGTCTGTCACACACATAATGTCTGAGCATGGAAAAGGTGCAAGATGGAACATTCTGGTCTTTTGAGGGAAAGAAATTTTAAAGTTGATTTATTCTGGGGGAAAGTGGGTCAAAGTCTTGGGAAATAAATGAAGAGGAAAATTTAGCCAACAAATACAAGATACAGCTCTAATGTCATATGATTTTCATATACGTTTTACAGGATTTAAAATTTTTGTACCACAATCAATAATTTGGGAGGTATACCAGAAGAAGAAGAAGAAGAAGAAGGAGGAGGAGGAGGAGGAGGAGGAGGAGGAGGAGGAGGAGAAAGAGAAGGAGAAGAAGAAGAAAGAGAGGAAGGAAGGAAGGAAGGAAGGAAGGAAGGAAGGAAGAAGACATAGTTTCTATCCTCTACTAGTTGACAGTTATTTGAGGCAAAAGAACAATAAACTTGTATGTCATTGAATTAATAACATACACATTTTAAAAAAATGATAAAGATCCCAGAGGAATAGAATGGCAACTTTCTACCTGGATTCAGAGGAGAGGATGCTGGGGGAAGGCATTTGATCAATTTTGAAGGACTGATTTGGATAGCAGAGTGGAGGGTAAAACATGTGAAGCTAGAGGCCAGACCAACAGAGACATGAGGTCTGACTGGGGTAGGCATTTTCCTGGCATGGCAATGCCTTGGTTTTAGATTAAGGTGGAAGCGGCTTGTGGAAAACCAAATAATGTTATGATAAAATCTGTGGACTTAAATTCAAATCCCAGCTCTGCCACTCTCCATCTATGTCTTGGGGAAAGTAGCTTAATCTTCCTGAACTTCAGGTTCCTCCTCGGTAAAATTAGGTAATATGAGTACCTAGCTCATCAGTTATTTTGAAGATTAAATGAGATAATCCTTGTTAAACTCTCTGCATACTTAGCATACAATGAGCACCCAATAATAATAGCTATTGAATTACAGTAAATCTTGAAGGTCAAAGGGAATCATAATTTCCCAGACATGTTAATGCTTATCTTTTTAAGG
Organism: Mustela nigripes; assembly: GCF_022355385.1. Taxonomy (NCBI): domain Eukaryota; kingdom Metazoa; phylum Chordata; class Mammalia; order Carnivora; family Mustelidae; genus Mustela; species Mustela nigripes. The sequence continues at coordinate 27,475,309 of NC_081562.1, forward strand.
CATTTGTGTGTGACCTAAAAAAATCTCTTTTCAGACTAGTACTTCTTTCCACTCTTATCCCTAATTTAAGCAAGACTGTCCCCATCATGGAGAGGTGCTCCATAAGATCACCACAGGATTCTCTCAGGCTAAACATTGGACTGGCCATTATGAATTGGGATTTAGGGGTTCTTTTTCTTTTTTAAGTCTAATATTTTAATGAGGATCGTTAAGGGGATTTTAAACTGAAATGGACTCAGAAAAGAATCCATGAGACTTAAAGAACAATCACTGCTTCCCACAGAGAAGTGGATTTAGGAAGACTACATTCATAATACATAATTATATATATGAACAATTATTAGGCTGAATCTATAGACAAGCTCTTGTCTGCCTCTTGTGAAGACAGTGGGAGAGATAGTGAACTCAAGTGATATTTATAAAAATTAAAAACAAAAATTAATTTTAAAAGGACGATTAATTAAATATATGACACAATAGAATTTTCCTAGTCAAAATGATGTTACAAAGATGTATTTACTGGTGTGATTATTTTTTAATGCTGAACTATTTATCAAGTGGCCTTTAAGAGATGATCTTCTCTGAACAATTCCTTTTCTTAATTTCTTAATAATATAAATTTCCAATTTAGGGTAGGATAATAAACTTTCAAAATATTTTTTCTTCCAAGTTTTTATTTAAGTTCCATATAGTGTATTATTAATTTCAGGTGTAGGATTTAGTGATTCATTACTTCCATATAACACTTGATGCTTATGACTAGTGTCTCCCTTCATATCTATCACCTATTTAATCTATCCTTTTGCCCACTTCCACTTCAGCAACCCTCAGTGTGTTCTCTATAGTTAAGAGTCTGTTTCCTGATTTGCCTCACTCTTTCTCTCTCTCTTTTTTGTTCATCTGTTTTTTGGCTTTTTTCAATTCCACATATGAGTGAAATCATATGGTATTTGTCTTTCTCTGACTTGTTTCGCTTAGCATAATATATTCTAGTTCCATCCGCATAATTGCAAAGAGCAAAATTTCATTCTTCTTTTTTTAAAGACTTTATTTATTTATTTGAGAGAGTGAGAGAGAGAGAGAGCACGAGAGGTGGAGTGAGTCAGAGAGAGAAACAAACTCTCCGATAAGCCAGGAACCTGATGCAGGATTCAATTCTGACCTCAGCCCAAGGCAGATGCTTAACTCACTGAGTCACCCAGGCTACCAAGGCTTCATTCTTTTGATGGCTACATAATATTCCACAGTTGATATATATACCAAACTTCTTTATCCATGCATCAGCTGATGGACATCTGGGCTCTTTTAATAACTTGGCCATTGTTGATAATGCTGCTATAAACATTATGGTACACATATCCCTTTGAATCAGTATTTTTGTATCCTTTGGGCAAATCCCTAGTAGTGCCATTGCTGGATTGTAGGGAAGCTCTATTTTTAACTTTTTGAGGAACTGCCATACTGTTCTCCAGAGTGACTGTATTAGTTTGCATTCCCACCAACAGTGCACGAGTTCATCCCTCCCTTTCTCTACATTTTTGCCAACATCTGTTGGTTCCTGATGTTTCTGTTATTATTTTTAGTGATTCTGAGAGGTGTGAGGTGACATCTCATTGTGGTTTTGATTCACATTTCCCTGATGATGAGTGATGTTGAACATCTTTTCATGTGTCTACAAGCTGGCTATCTCTATTTCTTCTTTGGAGAAATGTCGGCTCATGTCTTCTGCCCATTTTTTAACTGGGTTATTTGTTTTTTGGGTGTTGAGTTTTATAAGCTCTTTATATATTTTGTATACTAACCCATCATCAGATATGTTGTTTGCAAATACTTCTCCTATTCTGAAGGTTATCTTTTAGTTTTGTTTGTTTCCTTTGCTGTGCAGAAGCTTTTTAACTTAATGAACAGAGTTGGGAGTTCTAATCTGAGTGATAGAACTCACATTCTCTCTGCCTTTGATTATCGAGCTGTCCATCTATTAAATAGCCTTTCGTCCTGAAACAAGGAGAGAATATCTTCCCACCATCATATTTCCAATCCCCAAGGGTGGAAAATTCAAAGAATAATATATCTTTTTGTACTTTATTGCATGTGTGCTAAACCTCAACTAAAAATTTTAAAAGGAAAAAAAAATAAATTTGGGTAGGAGTATTCCAAAGAACCCATAAGATGTCCCCTAAAGAGAAGGTTTATAGGTGAGGAAACTGAGGATCCCAGAATGCTCAAGGTCGCACAGAGCAAATGTCCTAATGTAAATTGGAGGCTTCCTTGTCCATCATACTGAGCCTACTTGCTGATTTATGGAAGTATTGGCCATTTTATTTTCCCAATAATTAGAACCACAGGACAGTGAGTAATTCTCACTATTAGGTGCAGAAAAAAAATTATGATACGTAAAGATTATGCATGGAACATTTGTTAGGGTAAATGCTGTCCTTCATAAATACAGAGACCCCAGGCTGTGTTTCCCTCCCCCCAACTGCCAAGGTGTCTCCATTTCTGGGAGTGCCGCCCACCAGCCTACATCTATGGCCTGCTCCTTCGATGGCCTCCTGTCATGGCCATTTGATGGCCATGAAATGCCATTTAGAAGAGAGGTCCATGTCTTTTTGTGGTTGAGCCTTAGCCTCTATGGAGCCTGGGCCTTGGAGGAGTCAGCTTTCATGCCATGTGCACAGGAAGGTTTTGCTCAGCCTGAGCCAGTCCAGAGATGTCCAGCAAGGGCCAGCGTGTGCTGACTGCCACTGTGTTTCCCCGGCAGTGCCAGTGGGGTCCTTTTCTTCCTATCTGTGCCCTTTACCCCTGGAACAGTTCTTCCCTGGGCAGCTTTGTGTGAGCCCAGCATGGGCTGCGAGGTTGTGCGGTTGGTGGCTTGGGGCTGTATCCACCCCTCCCTCTCTCCTTTGCACCTGAGCTGTTCGAATCTGATTTCCAGGGCAATCGCAGTTTGGCTGTACCCTGGGGCATCCATCCTCTTGAGGTTACTCTGTCCTGTGCTGGTTGAAGAGCCTCAGAAAGTCCCTTGGGGAGCTTATCAGATGGTCTGGTGTGAATGGCAGGAGCCCATTTCCCATTGTCAAATCACCATTTTCAAGACCATCTTTATTACTGTGGAGTTTCACTGTAAAGAAACATTGTAAGACAAACATACTCTTTACCAAAGAAGTGTGGACTTTTCTCAGGAGGGTTCAAAGGTGCCTCCCTGGGTAAACAGCTCTCTTCCCACTGTCATGTGGCAGCTTCTTTTTTGCTTCGAACCTGGGTAAGTGAGACCAGGTGGTTAGATCGGCCCCCTTCTCACTCTTTCATCTCCTTGGGTTTCTGATTCTCAGACAGTGGCCAGGTGGTGGTCTCAAGAATGGGCTGAGCCGGGTAAGTTCCTGAAGGTATCTGGATACCCAAAGACCCTGAATGGGCACAACTACCACAAAGCGAGAAATGATGTCTGAGAGACATTGACCAGGCCTGAGGTCTGGGAGAACTTGACGCAATAATAACCACTAACAAGGACAGAGCATTTACTGTGAGTCAGACCAGAGATTAGCAGTTTACAAGGGTCACGTTATTTGATGTTTGGAACATTCCAAGGTGATTGTTTCTTCTATCATTCCCATTTTATAGATGGGAATATTGTGCCTCTGAAAGCCTAAATGAGTTTCTTGAAAGCACATAATTACTGAGAGTCAGAATTTAATCTTCAGGGCTGTTGGACCATGGAGCCTGGAACTTTAACCACTCTGTTATAATGATTGAGTTTTGGTGTGTAGAGACACTTGCCAGTTTTAGGAATAAACTGTATCTAGATATAAATAGTGCACAAATATGGGCGTGTGTAGTTCATGGACACATTCCAGTCACACTCTGAAGGGTAAGAGGTTATCCTTATGACTTCGATAGGAAACAGAACACAGGTTGTAAAGTGTCTTGGGTAATTCTAGGTATTTGGACACCTGTTTGGTTATTCTGGGATTCTGAGGTAGGGGGAGGGGAATATGGGGAGGGTGAGGTCATTATTGCAAAAACCATTTCCTGAGGGTTCGACTTCAGGAAACACTGGGGCATTAAAAATACCAGTTGTGTGGGAGCAGTGGTAGAAGCATGACTCATGTTCAGCAATTGTGTCTATAGGTCACAAAGGATTTAGGGAACACAGGGGATATTCATACGAGATTGTGTTTGTGGGCGGTTCATGGTGACATTTTTAGTAGGTTGAGCAGGACAGTCAAATTTTGAGCAGAGTGACATTTAAAATTTTCCATGCAAATGGCGAAACTTGACTCATCCATTCATACATTGATGTGCAAACATCAGTGGTCCTCCTGCTAAGTGCACGGCCTCAGCGTCGCCTCGGTGCTTGTGATGCTGCAAGAGGCATGCGGCGTGGTCCTGGCCCTTCCATGCAGTCTTTTCGAATCCATGACAGTGAAACAGCCTGCTTTCCCGAATTCTTTTCTCCTGTGCCTCGTGACACTTTGATTAAAAGAGGACTAGTTCTTACAGAAAAACATTTTGTATTATTTTCCTGCATAGATCATTTCTAAAAATCTGGTCTGGGGCCTCCCAGGTGTTCAGATCAGGAGGCTGTGATTATCAGGAGGAAAGAGTCAGGAGCTCGGCTGGGTTGAGATAGTCATTATAGAATGAGGTGGGGTAGAGAGAATAGGACTTGTTCATTGACTGCTCATGTTCTTGACCTTTGAGATGTGCCCAGAGGATTTTTGTTTTGGCTTTGTCTAATAGTTTAAAGTGATATATTTTTAAAAGATTTTATATATTTATTTGACACACAGAGAGAGAAATCACAAGTAGGCAGAGAGGCAGGCAGAGGGGGGGGGGGAGCAGGCTCTCTGCTGAACAGAGAGCCCTATGTGGGACTCGATCCCGGACCCTGAGATCATGACCTGAGCCGAAGGCAGAGGCTTAACCCACTGAGCCACCCAGGAGCCCCTAAAAATGAAATTTTTATGTAAAATTTGATACCTGCTAGAGTAGAATAATATAGCTGTGAAACCACCATACAACCTAAGGACCAAACTAGTACCAGTAACTTGTATCTCCCTGTGTGTCCCTCCCCTGACTCTAACCAGCTCCTCTTGTCTCTTGTCCCAGACAGAGGGAGCCACCACCTTGGAATTTGTATTTACTAGTTAGAGCATGGACATTTCAAATCTGCCCATCTGTATGAAACGGTGTGTGTGAGGGAAACAGAGTGTCCAGGTCTCATTTTGCTGCTGTCGATAGATCTGTGACCATGTTTGTTTCCAGACAAGGGCACAACCTCCACAGAGAAGCAGTCCCTCTGAAGAGAATGCGAAGCATGGACCCGAAGTCTGCTAGATGTTGTTTCAACTCTCATCTGCACGGTTGGTGTGAAGCTGCAGTGTGACCTCAGGCTAGTAACAACCTCTCTGAGCCTCATTCCGCTGAAGATGAAGGGAGTAGTCCCTGTATCTCATCGTGGTGGTAAGAATGAACGGAGTAAATGCATCGAAACCACTCAGCACAAAGTCAGCGCTCCATGACAAGTAGTCAAAGGAAAAACAAACTCGTTGAAATACTGTGCCGTGACCTACTATTACTAAGGAAAGGCATAGATTCTAAATTAGGTCATCTGTATTATTTCTTCTTCTGTGTTTTTCCTTTCTCTTTTTATGGTCCTTCTCTCACTTCCCCCCACTGGGTCTTAACATGTATATATTGTTGTCCTTGAAAGCAATGATAGATCAGAAAGGCTTCTATTTCTTTCAGTCAGTTTACAGATTGAGGATAATCTGACTCAAATATCTTGAGTTTTTGAATCTTGAGTTTAAGGTTTTCAAATTTAATGAGTATAATTTGTATGTGCAGAAACAGGTCCTGTTTATTCAGCATTTACTATACGACAAGCACTATGCTAAAGGCTTCACATACAGCAAATAACTCATCTAATCATCACAGAAAGCAGATGTGTCTTTATTATCCTCATTTTACAAATAAGCCAACTGAGGCTAAGGGAGGTTAAATAACTTGGCCAAGTTCACACAATGACTGATAAATTGCTGAGCCGTGGCTCAAATCTAGGCTGTCTGTCTCTGGTGCCCATGTACTTAATACCACCACACTCGACTGAGAACACTAACTAGTATTTTGCAAACTGGAACATTAAGGTGGAGCTGCGTCTTCCCTGAAGAAGCATGTAGATAAATGGAACGGCATAGTTCAGAAATGAGCATGCTGCTTTTAAGGATAGAATAGATCACAAGAAAGATCTCGAAAAAGCAGTGAAGAGTTATTTGATACTCATTATTTAGGATACTTACTTAACTTTAAAAAAAAAAACCAGAAACCAATTTGGTATCCCAATTTCATACCTCCCTGATCAAAATACATTTTAAAGGGCTAACGTGATAGAGAATAGAAAACTTAGCAGAAAATAAAAGTTATTGCCTGACAGATATCTGGAGAAGCCATTATTTTTTCCTTTTTTCTTTTGATGTGGCAGAAGAAATCACAAAGGAAAAGACTGACAGATTTGGTTACATAAAGAATTGTCAACACATGTACAATGATGCAAACAAAATAACTTAGGTCAGCAGATGGGAAAGGATCACATCAAACGTGACACACAGAGGTTATCATCTGTCGTGAACACTCTCAAAGGAGAAGTGAAAGCAGTAGACCGGTTCTTCTCCACGTGGGGGCCATAGGAGCAGAGGAAGACTAGCTTCCAGGCAGGAGGGGGTCTAGGGTGGGGGTACCCACCCGGGATCTCCTCATCGCAGAACCCATGCACAGGGAGAAGGGGGCTGACCTGATGCTCGCCTCTCCGGCAAGGCTCTGGGGATTGACCAATTGGAATGGCCCGAGGGGAGGGCGGGATGTGGTCACCCAGGCAATCTGTCTTCTACGAGGGTCCTTTCATCAGAAGGGAGAAAGGAAGAAGGAAAAACAGAGGAAAGTGCTCTGGATGTTCAAAATATTGGGAGAGAAGTCCTAGAAAATAAGCTCAGTAACAAGGACAGAAATGGCTTCCTTAGGCAAAGAAGATGGGGACAGTGTCTTCCAAAGACCCACTGGAAAGTGAAGAGTCTACAAGCAGGGGAAACAGGATCCTATGGCAGGTGGATTTTTCTTAGCTGTGAGTACATTTTTTATGGGGTGGTGACAGGGCAGTGATTTCTAAAGACAATCATCCCAGGACTCAGGAGGCCACATGGGAAGTTGGAGGGAAATCGAAGCTGCAGGCCTTCTTATGAGACTTCACATTACAAAATGATGACACACACCAGCAGTGCATGCAACTGTAATGACGGGCAGCCAAGAAACATGGAATGGTGACTGCCTTCACGTGGAACCAAGAACATGAAGCTGAAGAGATTCCAGACTCCTTCCATGGAATCTCAGCTCTCTGCAGAGATTCCATAGCAGATACTCAATTAAAATACATTAAATATAAATCACAACGCCTTAACTGTCCCACTTGTGACAAAAGCTGGATCACGCAAACAGTGCTGATGGTGGGCTGAATTAGCTTACTATTTGGGGAAAACAAGAAGGCAATGTATCATTACACCAATGCAACTATTCAAGTCTTTGGAACCCATTAGCGCACCTTGGAAATTTATTCTGGGAAAATAATTGAACATCAAAACAAAGCTGTATGCAGAAACTTCCATAATGCTAGAAAAAAGTGAAAAAAGAGACAGAAAAAAGCTTAATAAGCTGCATATGAGGATGCTCCCATGCCCACCAGAGTGACTGCAACTGTAGCTGGTACGAGGGGTGTTTTTTGCTAATGTACCCTGAAATCCCACCATGTTGGCACCGCTGCAGGACCACCTCTCCCACACTGGTCCCCGTATTGTACAACCTTGCCTTCTCAACTGGGTCAGAAAAGCTTAAGTAGGAAAGATGTTATGGTCACCTTTTTCCCCCTACGCTGTGCTCCAAATGACAGAACTCCTCCCTGCACTGTTGGACCAAAAGTATGAGTCTTACTCTCACTTGTTTAAGTGAGAATTTCTTGGGAGTGCTGGAAGTTCCTCATGGAAATCAACCCCCAGTGGCTGTGATGCTCTGCATGCCCCAGCATGTCTGAGTCCTATGCAGGCAAGAACGATGTAGGTGCAAATTAGGACCACTGATATGAAAATAATTTCTCTGTTAAGTAGTGAGATGAGATATGTGCTTTTACTTGAGCAATGTTCTTTTGTTGTGTACTCACATTTTAATGTAAAATATAAAAAAATGAAAAATCATTGGTATCTGTTAATTTCCTGGCAGTTCTCGGGTTACTATTTTGTATGCTGTTCTTGCAATTTTTAGTTTAATTTAAAAAATTACTAATATAAGGAAGGTTTGAGATCATCCAAAGATTTAGAGAGAAAAGGTTGATAATCTTCGTTATTGCATCTAATCTGGTTTTGACTCCTCTGAAAAACAAACTTTAGTAGTTTAATGTATGCTCATCCTCACATTTCTTTTTCTGTATGCTTGGACAGATAAGCCTAAATGCATGTCCTCATATATGGAGAAACTGTGTGCTGATGGAATCAACCTATATACATAAATTTGACACTTGCTATTTTTCACTTATTAATTCATCAGGACATCTCTGCTGGTCTGCTAATATAGATCTTATGAATTACATTTGTAGTAGCATAATATTCTGTACTATAAATGATTCACAGTTAATTCAACTATTTCTATATATTTGAACAATCAACCCATTTTAGCAATTCTTTAAAAATGCTACAATAAATATTCTTACATATACATATTTTGAATAAATATACAGTTACAAACACACGTATATTTATACATATACACATATACACATAAAATTTTGTTTCTTTTGAGTATGAAATTGATGTTGTTTCATCATATATTTTACATTTTAATATATATTTCTATGTTTCCCAAAACGAGATAGTGATTTACAACTCCATCAGTCACATACTGAGCGGGTGCATTCATTTCCTTACTGCTTTGCTGAAATTGAATATACCTTCATTTTTGCCACTCTGATGGATGAAAAATGGAATCCCACCATTATTTTAATTGTCATTTCTCCAACTACTTGTCAGGTTGTGTATATTTTCATTAGTTTACTGTCTTTTGAAATTCTCTTTCTGGTATACATATTTATTTATATGCTTGTTCAATTTTTCTTTGGGGCATTAGTTCTCTGCTTGTGATTTTGTAGGAGTTTTTATCATATGTGTCACAGTCTGTGGTATAGGGAAGGAAAAATTGTTACACTCTACCCATCTTAGGTTCATTGCCTGAGGCCCTATAAATTAAACTGACAAAAGATAGGTTAATAAGAAGGAGGAAAATGATATTTACAAACATATGTATTGCCCAGACACATGGGAGTACACAGTGATGAGTAACTCCAAGAAGTGGTAAGAACTTGGGCTTACATAGTGCCTTAACAAAATAACAACAAATTCTTGCAGAAGTGAGGAAACAAAGGAAAAGGACTTGGGCGAGGGGGTGGGATTGTTGTAAGATAAATACAAGGTATAGCTAATGGATGATACTGGCCAGTCAGTAATGTTTGTTATCTAGATTTCTCTGATTTTGTCTCTGGGCTAAGAAGGTTCTGGGGTGTTTCCAACAATTACATCTGTCCTTTCTGGCGTGGGCAGTTTTAAAATTTACGTCTTGCTTTTATGCAAACAGGGGGAGGACAGAGAGCTTTTCTTTTATTTGCCTTATCTCATTGCCTTCAGCTCCAAATAATATTTATGCCAAAGTTGCATATTTTGGTGTAGCATATTGTGCTACTTCAGTTACCTTTTAATTTTGCTCAATGGTGTCACCTGTCAAAAAAAAAATTAAAATTCATGGGCTTAAGTACAGCTGTCATTTCCTTTACTATTTCTGAGCTTTCTAATTTGCTTTTAGGAAGACCTTCCTTCCCCAGGTTATTTAAATTGTTGTCTAGATTTTTTTTTCTTTTGTTTTGTTTTCCTGTTTACATCTAAAATGTTTTCTGGGAATCCAGTTCCAGTTTTTTTCTTAAATTTCTACACTGTTCTTGGACGATCTCATTTACTCCCACAGCATTAACTCCTGATGATACACTTATGTCTTATAAATCCGTGTTTTTATCTAATTCTATAACTCTTACTGTATCTCCAGAGCAAGTCTCATCTATTCTCCAACCTACTGAGTATCCTGCAGGCACCAAACTGAACGTATGATTGTCTTTCCTATCCTCTCCTGACTTTATGTTTCTGCCTCTCTAACCACGGATGGCACCCACTATCAGCAAGTAGCTCAAATTAAGAAACCAAGAAGGGAAGCTCCTGTCCTCTTTTTCACATAGCTCAAAAGTTCAACAAACCTGGGGTGTGTAGGTGGCTCAGTTGGTTGAGCGTCCAACTCAATTTTGGCTCAGATAATGATCTCAGGGCCGTGAGATTGAGCCTTGTGTCAGGCTCTGCAGTCAGTGGGGAATCTCCTTCTGTCCTTCTACATCTCTCTCTCCTCTGCTGCTCCCCCTGCTTGCTCTCTCTCTGTTTAATAAATAAATAAAATTATTTTTAATAATTAATAATTTTAATAATTATATTTATTATATAATAAATAAATTTAATAATTATTAAATTAATAAATAAATAAACCTTAAAAAAAGTTTCAGCAAACCTTTATCTCCTATTTTGTCTTTCCAGTTAATTTCTTTTGAATCTGTCCACTTCTCTTATTTCAACTACCTGAGCTACTGCAATGGCCTCCCAACTGTTTACCTTAACAAATATTTTCCCCATCTGATTTAACATCGAAAAGGTCTTTAGCATTATTCTGAAATGCAAATCAGCTTAGACCTATATGTAAAATCCTTCATCACTTTCTCTTTTTAAGCAAGGTCTAAATTTTTAGGCATGGCCTATAAAGTCACTCGTGACAATAAACTCTTTCAGAGTAAGTCCACATCTGTCTCTTTGGGTATAGTAAAGTGCTAGTACATATTAATGGGATTAATGAATATATGAAAGAACACATTGCTGGAAAAAAGCTATCACATCCATGTATTCCCTTAGTGTCAAAAGCTAGAAGTAATTTTATATACCTTCTTTGTAGTGATTTGAATAGTTTTATATATAATCATAAATAAGAATGAATGTTATAATGGATGTAATAGAAGGCTCAGATGGAGGGATTAAAATAAAACATTTTTTGAACAAATGCTTAGATGTGAAATTATTATGGTGATTTTATGTCTTGAAGGCTTTGATGCATCTTTCCAAATTGCTTTTGTGAGATATTGTTCATGTTTGAAACACCTCCAGCTGCAAGTTAAAATCTTTGAGCCTGAAGTATCATGGTGTTTGCAACTAGCTTTCAAATAGTTCAGCGAGGGTGCCTGGGTGGCTCAGTCCTTAAGTGTCTGCCTTCTGTTCAGGTCACTATCCCAGGGTCCTGGGATCAAGCCTCACATCAGGCTTTCTGCTCAGTGGGAAGTCTGCTTCTCCCTCTCCCAGCCCCCTGCTTGCGTTCCCTTTCTGGCTCTGTCTCTCTCTGTCAAACAAATGAATAAAATCTTAAAAAAACAAACAAATAATTATTCAGCAAGAAATTATACATATTATGTCTGTGTACATACATATATATGTGTATATATATATACACACACACATAAACACACAGATATACATATACATATGCATATATGGAAAAAGAAAGAGAAAATCAATGTGGCAAATGATAATAATGACTGAATATAGTTGAGGGGTATAGAGATGCTCATTGTATTATACATTAAAATTTTCTGGACTTTTGAAAATTATCAAAAGATAATGTTAGAAAAAAGAACGCCAGAAGCAGTGTTTGAAAACATGCATTTCAAAACCATTTCAAAAGCCATAACATTATAATAATTAAAAAAAATTCTCTGATTCAGTAGAAGTCATAAATGATTCTATTTTTTTACTTCTTTAGCTATGAAGAGAATTATTTTTCATATGTTTATAAGAAATTTTATTTCTCCTTTCATGAATGGTCTTTGTCCATATTTCTATGGACATTTCTATGTCCATATTTCTTATTCCTTATGAGCATTTTAGATGTAAGTGTATATTGATGCTTTGAAATATATAAACATAACAATGAAACATGTCATTATATAAAAATTTCATATATTATAAAGAAAGTACCACAGACCAATGGAAAAGGAATGAGCTGGAAAAGTTGGCGAACTCTCACACACACACATACGAGGTTTTTACCATATCTCACCCTAGGATAAATAAGAAAATCAATGCTGTATAAGTAAACAGTTGATTGAAAGAAGGTGTGAAATTTTAAAACAGTAAAACAAATATAAATAATTATTGATTGATCTTAGAAAACAACTTTTCATGAAAACAATGGAAGAAAAGATAAAGGAAAAAATGTCAATATATTCAATTACATACAAACCTTAAAAAAATACATAAACACAAGAGTCGAAATCCTTAATGTAAATTTCTGAAATCAATAAAAACAATAATGCCACAATAGAGAAAAACATTAAAAAAAAAACCAGGTGGAAGAAAATTCAAGTCGTGAAAGAAGAAATTCAAATGTCATAAAAGCATGTGAGCAGATATTTCAAAACAGAGAAAGCAACACGTTGGTTCTGTTGGCTCAATGCAGTCGGTATGAGTGAGATTCAACCTCCACTGATGACGTCCAGAAAACTGGCAACAATGGTTTCAGAAATGCTAATATAATACTTAACTCTCTTTTAGCAAGAGCACAGCAGGCAAAAAAAAAAAAAGGCAGATCCTCCAGTCATACTTGGCATTGGTCAGGTCCTTATTAGAGTAATGCAATCAATGTGGGGTTCCACCCTTTAAAATGCATGTGGAGAAACTAAGAGGCACTACCAAAATGATTACAGAGAAAATCAAACCGACTGGGGAAGATTAAGGGGATTGTATTTATTTAGTCTAGAGAGGAAAAAGCTAAATAGTGAATAGTTATTTTCAATTATATAAGTATTTGAAAAAAATGATTATCCTACGGGAAGCTAGGTTATTCTATCTATATGATGGACAATAAACTAAGAGGAATATGCTTAAATTGCACCAAGAGACTTTAATTAACATCAAGCCTTGCAAAACTTCAGGGCAGACTAACAAAGAAACAAAGGAACCTCTGTCTTTGTATAACTTTCTAAGCAATTTAGACAACCACTTATCTTGTGGCTTAGTTATAGAATGGCAGGTGGCTGGGTCCTTGATTAGAATTATAGGTTTATAGAATCTTAGAACTGAAAAATGGCCTTAGTAGATTAAAGTTTCTCATTTACATGTTTTGTAGATTTCTGTTGCCACCCACTCACCAATAGCATATACAAAGAAAAGTATAGGATATGAAGCCTTGAAGGTAAGAGTTTTATCATGGTTGAGTGACTGGAACCTTTTAAAGCATCTGCTCAAGTAATGTGAGCAGATCTTAGTTATCTAGTATGAGAAAACAAACTGTAAATTAGGGCTGGGTAGGACTTTCATACTTAAGGTTTTTTTTTTTTTTTTTTTTTTTTTTTTTTTT
>NC_081562.1:27488932-27558781 GCF_022355385.1 Mustela nigripes
GTGTTTTTTTTTTTTATTTTTTTTTTTTTTTTTTTTTTTTTTTTTTTACATTTACAGATAAAAACTAATCTTTCATTCAAGAGAAATGCATATAATTACATGCATCCATCCATGGTCCCCAGGCCCCCACATGTAGCAGCCAAGGTGGAGGTAGTAGGTAATGTGATATAGTGGTTAAAAGCACAGCAGTTAGACTTATTATATTTATATCTACGTTGAAATAATCCCATTATTTCACTTACCAGCCTTACAATCTTAACAATGTTAGTTAACTTCTCCACTTCTGTTTCCTCATTTCTAAAATGGGAATAACATATTCTTAATGCAATTTTTTGATGAACATTAATTAACAAAAGGACATGAAAAAAATTTTAAGTAAATAGTTTGCTGTAGAGCAGAAGCTATAGAACAGTGTTTTTCCAAATTCAAGTTGTGATCCACTATAAGAATTTGGTATTAAGATCGATTCAATGGATAATGATTGATGTTAAAAAATTGAAGAGAGTAAGAAATATTAATTGTGCTTAGTAATTCTAAGCATTGCTTTGAGTAATTTTTTCTTTGTTGTATGTATGATTGTGTATATGAGAGTGTTGTGGGGAACATGCGTATGTACTGGTAGTGATAGATACATAGTATTTCTTACTGCAGATCATGGTCAAATGATTATAGTCATATGGTTTTATTGTCTTTAATTTTATCCCTTTGTTTTATTTTTCTAGTGCTTTCTGTAGGACCTTTGTTTTATTTTTCTAGTGCTTTCTGTAGGACCTCATCCTCCACCTTACCACTGTCTAGTTTGAAATAACATGACACCATTTCATATACAAAGCAACAATGTATATGTTGCCTACATACAATATACCTACAACAATATACCTCTTACATCAATATACCTCATTTACCCTTTTTAATCTTGATTGCCATGATCCTCATGTATTTTTACTTCTATGTATGTTACAAATCCTAGAACATTCTGCCATCATTTTTGCTTTAAATGGTCACAGTTCAACCAAATAAATTGGAAAAAAAGGAACAAAAGTTTTCATATTTATTATGTTTGCTGAACTTCAGTGTTTCCTGTAGATCTGGGCCTCTATCCTCCACTAAACGTCGTCCCTCAACCTAAAGAATCTCCTTTGACATCCTCTGTCCTGTGAATCTGCTGACAATAACCTCTCTCATTTTGACAGTCTGAAAACATCTCTATCTCCTCCTCACAATTAAAGAGCCTTGTTGCTGGTTATAAAACTCTGGATCAACAATCCTATTTCTCAGCACCTCAAAGATACTGTTCCATTACCATCTGGCCTACTGGGCTTTGAGGAAAAGTCAGCAATTATCTCCATCATGTTTCTCTATGCAATGTCTTCTTTTTACTTGTTGTGTAGAAGAATTTCTCTTTAGCCCTGGTTTTCAGCAATTTGACCACGATGTACCTGAGTATTGTTTGGTTTGTGTTCTTTCTGGTTGAGACTTATTGAGTTTCTAGGATTCTGGAGTGGATGTTTCCAATCAAATTTGAAATCACTCAGCCATTAGCTTTTCAAACATTTTCTCTCTTCTCTCCCTCTGAGACTTCAATTGCATGTCCAGTAGACCATTTGACTTGATCCCTGAGTTACTCTCTGTTCTATTTTCCTCTCAATCTTTTTCCTCTCTGAGACTCAGGCTGGAAAATCTCTATTGATTTGTATTTAATTTTATTAATGCTTTCTTCTGAAGTGTACAATCCTCTTGTGTTAGTTTGGATCCATTAAAAAGGAATTAGACTTCCCAAGATATATTGGGGAAATGTCTGTGAATGATAAAAGATGAGGGAGTAGGAGTAGGGAGAGAGAACTTTCAAACCACAATTAAAGTTTGATGTCTGTGAAGGAGAGAAGAGAAAAGAAGAAGGAATATACAGGAAATTTAGACTTTTGCTATTCCTGTTATGCCACTGGCTGGGAACAGCCTATAAGAAGCATGGATTTGGTGTAAATGCCATGATAGATCCAGAGAAACAGTAGCCAAGTTATTAGTCAATTTTGCTCCCCATAGCAGGAAATCTGAACAGTACATATTTATGATTAATCTATTGCTGTTAAGCCCATTTTTTGAAAAGAATTTTAGGTATTGCGTTTTTAGTTCTATAGTTTTTTTCATTTGGTTCTTTTTTAGTGTTTCTGTTTCTATCCCAGAAAATTCCATCTTTTCATCCATTATGTCTATCTTTTCCTATAAATTCTTTTGTATATTTGTAATAGTTATTTTCAAATCCTATTCTGCTAATTCCAACAGCTTGGTCATCTGCTGGTCCAATTCTTTAGACTGTGTTTTCTCTTCAACATGGTCACATTTTCCTGTTTCTTTGCAAGTCTCATAATTTTTAAAATTGTTTTCTGGATATTGTGTATTAAAAGAAGAGTAGAGACAGAAGTACATTATTTTTTGTTTTTTCATTATGCAGACAGTGTAAGTTCCTTCTTCTGACTTTTTGATTAGGATGGGGAACTAATAATTCAGCTCTCTCCTAGAGGGGTGTTGAGCAGAAGCTAGATTACAGTTTTTGCTGGATTACATTAGCTGTGATAAACCACATTCCCAACTTCCTACACAGGCTTTTTGACCTTATCACTATTTGAGCTGGAGGAGGTTAGGCTGTAGTTTTACTTTTGAATAAAAATCTGGAGGATCCCTGGAATCTGAGCATCATGAGAATGTGAAAGACTATGTCATTAGGTTCTCTTATTCAGCCTCTCCTCCTCCGTCTCTCCTTCTCACTGTAATTTGGAAGTTGGGACAAGCAGAGCACTGTCAGGGTGAGTGATTTATTTTTTATCTAGGGCTCCCTTCAGATTCTAGTCCTCCCTTCTGGGCTTCATTGTTGAGTAAACTCTGGTTGTATGTCAGCCTCTTTGAAAATCCTTTACAAAATCCTTTAAAGCAGGATTCAGTAAAACTTTCTGTAAAGAACCAGAAAATAATATAAGTTCTGTGATCCAGTCTCTGTCATTAATACTCAACTCAGCCAGAATAACACGAAAGCAAACAGGTTGCAAGGCCTTCTTGGTCATTCTTGCTTTCTTGTGTCATTACACAAATAGGATGTAAACAGATGGGTGTGGCTGTGTTCCCACAAAATTTAATTTACTAAAACGGATTGTAGTTTCCTGACACATCTTCTAAATAATTAGCAGACCTAAAGAATTGTGCTTATCAAATTGTAAGGTGGTTATTGCTCATTTGGTTACTCTGAACATAGTTACTGTGCAATGTACTCTTTTCCTAGCACATATGTTGGGCATGCAATAATCCTTTGCAGACTAAATGAAAGAAAGGAGGAAAGTATGAGATTCTGTGGACATGTAAAGAGAAGCAAATGAAAAAACAGTATTTGACAAATAATGCTATCTTCTGTAACATATCCTCTCCCCTTCCCCGCCCGCACCACCAAACCTGTGTCTTGACACAACAAAAATTTATTTCTTGCTTACACCATAGTTTAATGTGGGATGGCTCCACATGGTTGTTCAGGGACCACCCACCCTCCACCATCCTTCCATGTAATGTTTCCACCAGCCTACCCTAAGGCCTCAGATTCTTCTCCATTCAGCCAGGAAAGAAAGCCAGAATCATGAGTGGAAGGTTCTAATATCTCAGGACTGCAAATGGCACCCATCACTCTTGTCTATATTCTGTTGTCAAGATCTCAGTCACAGGCACTACCCTAGGGTGACACAATGGAAGATGAAAAATGTATTCTAGCTCTGTGCCTCAAAGGAAAAGGGGATTATTGCTATTGGTGAGTGCTAGCAGTCTAGTTTGGCTCATATTAAAACAAGGCAATGAGGGGATAGAGCAGTTTAGATGAGAAAGCAATCAAGATGACACTTCCCAGAGGGAGGAAACAGCATTTTCAGTGATGGCATACAAGTTAATTTTCTCAATAGAAGCTTGCAGTGATTGTAAGTGCTATCATTTGCAAATACATAAACTATCGTAGATAAATATAATTGTGTGCCAATGTAGGGAAAACCTTCACAAAACTGTGATTGGCCACACTCCAAGATACACTAACACACAGTAGCAGACGTATGGGAATGAACCTATCCTTGGTCTGGGTGAGGTTACAGACATTAGATTTGTTTGTTTCAAAGCCCAGGGTAAAATTATCAATCTCTGAAAACAATTTTATCCTAATTTAATCTTAATTACACTGAGTCTCTTTCTCAGTAGCTGCAATTATGTCTTTCCAAATAATCCCACTGGACATTTCTCAGAGTTACAGAGAAAGCTTCCTTATCAGGGCTGGTGGGAAATAGTGGTAGGAGTGAGAAGGCAGAGATCTTCATATAAGAAAGTATGGCATGAAAGAAAGGCATTGATAATGTAATGGTGTGTGGTCATTATGATATTATTATCATTATCACTTTAGTTTACTTATTGCAGTTGAATTGCTTACGGAGTTGACGTACCAGTAATAGCACATACCTAAGAGAGACTAACCGATGAGACATTTTTTAAAATAAGGATTACAGAGACGCTGCTTATCGGTGATGAAAAAAAAGAAAGAAGAAAAAAAAGAAAGAAGAAAAAAAGATCGTGGGTCCCTCCCAAAATTGCACTTCCTTTAAAAATCTGGTTTCAAAGTGGGCTCTCTGGGGCTGTAGATAATCTGGAGATGCTGCAATTTAGCATTCATTCCTAAGCCTGAATTCCTATCATCCCTATAGTGGTTCACAGCACAAATAAAAATATCTGGAATTAAATTCATGCTCTTGAGCTGAGATAGCTTGAAGAAAGCCACCAAGGAGGTTGGAAGAAAACACTACCCTCTCATTTCCAAAAAGATGAGGCATCTTCGCGGAAGCTGCAGTTCCTTAAAGAGGCCCTCCATTTTATCCCTGACAGTTCCGGAAGTACCCAGGAACTGCTCTCCCTCAGGATCTCCAGGAAAGTCGCCAGCATTTCAGCATCACTGTCATGACTTTTGTTCCCTTGGCAGAATATACAAGCATTCTTACTGCCATAGAGTGTGAGTATACTTGGCTCAGTAACTATGTTTGGAAGTTGGGTAGAAGAGGTTGTCATGACTGGCTTCTGTTCTATCTTTTCTGGTAGGATGTGAATTGTCTTGGTTGACAATGAAGAATGACTAGAATGCAGATGTAGTAGGGGTGAGTGAAGGCTATACATTTGTTTTCATGTTTGCCAAGTTTTCCTTTTATATATCAAGGAATTTGCATGTGCATAGTAGAATGTAAAATTCACCATTACAAAAAATTAAAATGACTTATGTATATATACTATAAACTAATAGTCATGCTAGCCAAAATATCAGTGTTAAATAGCTAGTGGACATTTTATTTCACTTTAGAAAGTAGAAATTCATGGGAAGAATTCTAAGGGATGTGTGTGCTACATTCCTGGGCTCTTAGAAACCCAGTATGCTCTCAATAGGTGATAGTCACTAGTAATAATTTTAGTTAATATTCATTGAATACTCCTCATGTTCTAGTAACTCTATGTCAGGAGTATGATTCCCATTTTATAGATGAGGAAACAAAGGCTTAGAGAATTTATGGATGTTGTCTAGGTCCATAAAGTAAGCTTAGAGCCAGAATTCAATCCCAGCTAGCCTGACTCCGGATCTTCACTTGATAACCTTTCTTACTTTCTATTGCCAACAAGTTGGCACATGAGTTCGCTTTCCTGTGCCTCTTTTTTTTTTTTTCTCCTCATTTTTCAGGGTGGTGTTCTAAGAGAAAGAAGAAATCATCCTTTCTCATATGATGCCCACAGCTTTTCTCTCCTAGCAGCAGCCCTAGCCCCAGGTGGAAAAGGCAACCCACTCACGGAGGAGGTTCTAACCTCTGCAGCCCACACTGAGGGTATTTGGGAGAAGTAAGGAGGCTCTAGGCTAATGGGAAATTAGAAATGAAGGGTCTTCTGCTCTCTTCCAAGTGCCCCAAAGGACTCCAGGCCAGATTAGCTGGAATGGTTGTCTTGGGGCAGGTTGAAAAACTTTTTTACTGAGAACAATCAGACACAAATAACATCCCCCACGCCACTATCCCCAGATAGACACATTCACATTCATGTGCCCATGCATGCATGTGCACACACATACATGGTACATGTTTGAAATGTTATATTTCAAGCATTAATAAATTGAGATTTGTTGGCATTTTGGCTTCATTGAGCAGCTGAAAATAATTATAGCTCAAATGTTCCTACCCTTTTTGCTAAGGAAGAAAAACGTTATGGTCTAAGATGTGTAGCAGGAACACTTTCAGCTTTGGCTTCAAATCAACTTTAGAAAAGTTTTAGAGAGATAACCATGGAAGTGTAAACTACAGGATGTTGGTTATTCCAGTCAAAAAGACCAGTGTTCAAGAAGTGTGCCAGAATGTGTTCTTATCAATGAAATCAGGCTCTTCCTGTAGTAGAGATTGGAAGGTCGTGAGCTTATTCTAATGTTCTTGCCATAGCTAATTCAATTTTCTTTAAATGTCTTAAAGAACCTGATAAATATTGTATCCAAGTGATATTGATTGGTAGCAAGACATTGCCCTTGGGAAACAAATTTTATTTTTTAATAGAGGGAAATAAGCAGGAGTTGAGTCTGAAGAAAGTGTGGGGTATAAAAAAAGTGATAAGGCTTTGGTGAAAGACAGGGGGTGGCTACGATAGTAAGATTACATTTAATTGTGTAAAGTCACTTCTGAGACGACAACTTCCGATAAAAACAAATACTACAACAACAGAAATTGCACAGATATTTGCCAGCATTGAGTCTGTAGTGTTTTGATCTAAGTGACAGGTGTCTACTTGATCTCAGAGCAGCCTTGTGTATGTTTGAATTCACTTGAGGGTGTTTGCAAGACTCAGTTTCGTATTTTATGGCCACATGAAACATATATACGCACGTATTTGAGTAATGAGTCCCATATAATACAGATTTAATACTAGAAACATTAATGTTGCAGACAGTAATGTAATGACAAGAAGAAAAGTGAAATTAAGTCAGCATTTCTGGTTTAGAGATAATTTTACCGTAAAGCTATGTCTTTCTCTTTTGTACCTTACATATAATTTTTCACCTTTAAGGAATATTCAGAATGCGTAAGAGTAAAGCAAGTTTACTCTGAGCAGAAAACTTATGGATGTCCCTTCGTAGCTTGATATATGACTGGCAGGCTTTTTTTTTTTTTTTTTTTTAATAGCACAGGGGGAAGATGAACATGCCTGAAACTTCTTTAGTAGGACTTCATATTTATTATTGGTACTAGATTTAAAAATTTCAAAGGGATATTCTACAGTTCTGAATCTTAATCAAAAACATCACATTTCATGCTTGTTCCTCTTAGGTTTGGTTTTGGGAACCGATATCGTTTGCCCAGTGACATGGCAGAGAAGAAAGCCCGGGCTAGGAGTTTATGGATTTGGACAAAGTCCTTTTCTATGTTAGTTATTACTAGATTTGTGATTGTTTGGACAAGATACCTGTCTCTCTTGGTTTTTTTAATCACATTGTTAAGATGAATAGAATGAATAAGATGTCTACAAGTTCCACTTCAAGTCCTCACCTTCATGACTTGGTTTCTCTAAAGTCACAAACTGGGTATTTTGTGGTTTTGATAGCACAGATAGCCTAAGACACTGATTTACTTGGCAGCTGGCATTAAAGAAAAGAACCAGCTCAGCAAATCCATTTTGTCTTCCCTCAAAGTTTGAGCTGGGGTAGGGAATGACCTACCCAAGCACTAACACAATCATCATTCTTATGGTGAGGCAACATAACAACTAGCTTTCCTGTTTCTTGGTTGACATACCCAGAAATTACTGTCATTACATGCTTCATGTATTGCTTAATTGATGGACTGTAGTATTTTTGGAGTGGTGAATTTTGCAATACTCCCCTTCTTTTGATGGTTTTAAACCATGGAGTCATTATGGAAAATCAACTCTTTTTCGTATACATAATTAACATTGAATTCTCATGCAGATCAGATTATAACTATTCTACATTGAACTAGAGCAATTCAGAACAAAGAGCAGTTCATCATATTCATGGTCATGAAATTGTAAACCATTTACATTTTTTGTTAGGTTACAAAAATATTGTATATGAAACCCTTTCTGAAATCTCCCAGTTCCTAACTTGACATCCAGAGCTCTTTTCACTCTATCACAAAGTTCCAAAAATAAAGCAAAATATTTGCTGAGAGTAACTCTATACAACTCCTTAGATTACCAGAAAACCTTTGCAAATTCAGATACCATAGCACCAAAATTGAACCACTCCCACTCCTGGTTTAAAATGTGTTTCAGGAACTGAACACTGAGGTGTCTAAATTGTGTATCGAAGCTCAGCTTCCAGAAAGTGACTTGAGTGATTTAATGGTAAGTTTAGCTTTGCACACCTTCTACTGAATATTTTAAAAACTCAGCACATTTAGAGGAAGGGCAATATTTCTTGACAATAGGGATTTGTAAGTGGCAATATGCAACGCCATTGAAATTCAGGAATATTGGTGTGTGTGTGTGTGTGTGTGTGTGTGTGTGTGTGTTTAGGGGAACTGACCTTGGGAGAGAAAGCTCATGGCAAAAAGATTACCTTCGATAAGATAATCCACACTTTATAAGTACTAGTTTTACATGAAGACAGATTTATGATCCTAGGAGATACTCAAGAAAAGCTTGAACTGAAGTTGTTCATGGGAGACATGGGAATACACTTTGGCATACTTAAAAGAAATGTCAAAACCCCTCAAATATCAAGTAGTTTTTGGAAGGTTTTTCAAACTTTAGAGGCTTAGGGTTAAGCAAGTTCTTTTAATATTTTAGAGTTATGGACTAAACTCTGAGAAATAAGAGTATGTTTATTTTATCTTTTGCTTTCAATAAAGAATGTCTCTGTATATCTATTTGTATTTATTATCCTTGCATCTTCCAGCAATGGCCATGAGTAGATTTGGGGTAACGACAAGGAAAAGGGGCACCTGGGTGGCTCCTCTGCCTTCGGCTCAGGTCATGATCTCAGGGTCCTGGGATCGAGCCCCACATTGGGCTCTCTGCACAGCAGAGAGTCTGCTTCCCCCTCTCTCTCTGCCTGCCTCTCTGCCTACTTGTGATCTCTCTCTCTCTCTGTTACATGAAGAAATAAAAAATCTTAAAAAAAAAAAAAAGACAAGGAAGAAAGAGAAGGAAAATGGAACAGGAATGGGAGGAAGAGGAAGAGGAAGGAACATTAAGCAAGAACTTGGCTAATTTGTACAAACTCCTTTTGTCTTGAATGAGTTTCTTTTATACTTCTCTATGCAATGTTATTATTAAAAATATTACAACGAGCTCTGACTATTCTTGTTTCAGTATAGATCAGCAGATAAATCTCTCCCCACCACCCCGCTGAATTTCCTAACCAGGAAAGGAAATTCCTGTCTAGTTGATAGCAATCACTTGTTGCAAATTTTCCTCTGTATTTCAAATGGGGTCCTCTTGGCACTTCTGGCAGAGCTACAAGGCAAGCTGGTTTCCATATCTTTGAAGCCCATGAATACAAAAGTTAGTCCACTGGTTTTACTGGTTGAGAATTCCATTTTCCCATGATGGCATTTGTGCCTTCCTGAAGTTTTGCATCTGGATAACACTGATGCATGACTCACCCAAATGGGAATGACCATTTTTTTCATGAGCCATATAGCTCTAAATTTGAGTCAAATGATATATAATTTTTGGGAAGGCAAGTGTATCTGTCCTCTTTTCCTGGGTTATGCCACAAAAATAACTGACTCAAATTTCAGTTCCTTACAAGAATAAAAACCAATTATTTCGCTCATGTTCCATGTTGGCTGACGTCAACTCTGGCTCCATCCTTTACCTCTTCAGTTTGGGATCCATGTTAATAAAAGATTCCCATCTGAGAACATGATGAGCCTGTGTCAGAGGGAAAAGATGGTGGAAACTCATGATGGCTCTCAAAGCATCTGGATCTGTCACTTCTGCTGCCATGTCACCTTCCAGAGGAAGCCACATGGACAAATCTGACAGGAATGTACAATCATATGGAAGGCAGACACACTGAATATTTTGAAGAATAATAAAACCTATCAGAGTGTGAGACAGAACTTTTAGAGTCTTGTTCCCTGCTGGAGGACTAAAATGCTGGCCTGATCCTTGGCTTCCCAGCCTTTCTCATCATTCATAGCTTTATCCTTTTCAGAACAAAACAGAAAAGCTGAGGAGCAAGACTTGTGGGGAAAATCTTTTGTTGGCATTCAGGGTGCCAAATGTATTTCAAAAAAGAAGTGTCATTAGAGATGTTTCAACTATTACCAAGGGACTAGGTCCCCCAGAAATCTTTCCTAAATTAGCCCAGAAGTCTCCTACTCACCAGTTTTTGTTTTGTTTTGTTTTGTTTTGTTTTTAAGGAGAGTCTCCTTCCACTGTCCTTACTCCATTAGTGAGCCATTCTCTTTGTGACAATATAAAATAATGATGGAAACATGTTTTGCTGCTTGTTTCTCCTATTGGATTAGAAGTTATCTAAGAGTGGAGGTTGTTACACAGCACAGTAAAAGTTGTTGCTTAACTGTAAAGTTCCCAGAAATCATAGCAAATCCTAACTTGGTTATTCTGTTCATTTCTCAGAATGAGAAGATAACTTGGTTTCAAGATCCTTTATCCCTTAATTTTTTCTTTTTCAAGATACAGAGCAAAACATAGGCATTATTCATCCATCCATCCATCCATCCATCCATCCATCCATCCATCCAATACCGGATGTCCATTATAGTCCATACACTAAGTCAGATACTGAGTTGTGGTACCAGATGCTCATAGCTTCTGCCCTAGTGAACTCTACCAGTTAGGGGGCGTGACTAGACAAATCAAATAATCACAGAAACACAGTTATAAAGTGTGATAAACATTAGAAGAGAAACAAAGCATATTGTAAGAACATGTAGAGGACTGACTTACTTGGTGTCTTGGTGAGGTCTTCTCTTAGGAAATGACAGGTGAGCTGACATCTGGAAGAAAAGTGGCAGTTAATTACATAAAAAATGAAGACAAAACAATTCAAAGAAGCTGAAAAGGCATCTGCAAAGGCCCTGCGGTGGCAGGAAGAGAAGAAGAGCCAGCTGTGAGAAGTACAAAAAGCAAAGCAGCGCACAATGTGAGAAGCAGGTGGGGCCAGGTTACTCAGCAACTTTTATGCCATTTTAAAGGTTTAGGTCTTTATTCAGTGAAAAGTTTTTGGAAGGGACATGCTAAAATTTGAGTTTTTAATGTGTCACTCCGGTTGGCATGTGAAGTGGATTAGAGAGTGGCAGATGGATGGCAAGATATCAACATAAAATCTTTTGCAGTAACAGAGGTAGAAATTTCTGTTCAGCACAAAATTTGCCCCTAAAAGTTGGATACCACACTACTGATATTCTGGATTCTTAGTTCTAGCAATTAATTAAAAAATATTAATTCTTGGTTAATATTAATAATACTTGAATTAAAAAAATTTAATTCAAGTTAGCTCATGATTGGGGCGCCTGGGTGGCTTAGTCGGTTAAGCATCTGCCTTCGGCTCCGGTCATGATACCAGGGTACTGGGATTAAGCCCTGCATCGGGCTCTCTGCTCAGCAGGGAGCCTGCTTCCTTCCTCTCTGCCTGCCTCTCTGCTACTTGTGCTCTTTCTCTCTGTCAAATAAATAAATAAAATCTTAAAAAAAAAAAAGTTAGCTAATGGTTTATGACTTACAACACTATTCAAAATAAAATAATCTCCACTATACCACAAGTGTAGGCCTATGACCCTCTAGGATTTCAGTGAATGGGCTTCAAGGAATCTATGGAGCTTCTGAAATGCCACAAAAATTAGGTGTGTTTATTCTTATATGTTTTTTTAGGGAGTGGGTCTATCAACTTTATCAAATTCACGTCCCCAAAATGATGAAGAAATACTGATTTACCTTACCACTTGACCAACTCATAGTTACTCTATCACCACAATGCAGTCCTGGGAAATAGGTCTGGAACTGGTGGAAAAGGTGAGCTGACCACCAAAGGTTTGAGCTCCTCTTCCCCAGGGCAGAAGGGCTGCTGGGAAGTGGCTGCCCATCCAGAGACTGTATATCCCCATTCCCTTGCATCTTTCAGTGGGGGAGGGGGAAGATGTGACTACTTCTGCAGGATGTATGCAGACATTTTATTTGACACTTGTGTTTGAATTTAGGTATGTATCTGATATGCCTTTCCTATAATTTTTCCACCTCCTCTAGTGACCTTGGAGGTCAAGTTTTGAACCTGACAGTATCACAAGAGGGAGGAATCTTTGATTGCTGAGTCATGGAGTCAGCCAGGAGAGCTGTCCAACTATGAACACCTGCATTGGATTTTAGTGATTAAGAAATAAATTTTTATTATCTTGTGCAATTGAGATTTAAGGTTATTTGTTATAGCAGTTAATCCACCCTGGCATAGAAAAA
This sequence comes from Mustela nigripes, assembly GCF_022355385.1. NCBI lineage: Eukaryota > Metazoa > Chordata > Mammalia > Carnivora > Mustelidae > Mustela > Mustela nigripes. Next base: position 27,501,404 of record NC_081562.1, read on the forward strand.
ATAACATCTTATACAGGAAGATACAGTAATATGGGTGTGTTAGCTGGAAAAAAGTCCTCTTTGGATTTCTTCCTGGAATAAAGAAACAACACCATCTTGCTGGCCATAGTTTCTTTGTGTTATTTTGCAATGTGTAAATTACTCTGAATTCCAATTTCTCATAACCCAAGTCTTGGTTGCATGAGAGCATGATTGCCATAGGTAACTAATGTAAGTGGGTTTTAGCCACACGAGAACAATTTTAATAAACTAAAAGAGGAACATGTGTTCAGTGGATAGGGATCGTTATTCATTCATTCATTTAACATATTCTTGTTTATTGACTTTCTTTAATGTATTTAAAAATGTACCTGAGATTTGCTTTGATCAGGTATGGTAAAATAAAAGACACAGAGATAACCACTTTTGAAAAAAAATCTATTTGTTTACGATTCATAAGAAGAAGAGACAAGTCAAGTCATGCAGAGCCACATGGAGAACCCCCAGTGTTGGTCAGGAGGCAAAGGAATGAGCAAGAGGGTTTATTTTGGTTTTCGTTGGAAGAAATGGGCAAGGCAGGCTTAGGGTTAAATAGTTAGAATCATTCTGATAGGCTATAGGGCTGGTCTCCAGTTGTCTAGTAATTGGCCTTGGGGTGATTAAGGGCACAGGATATAGTCCCAGATGACTGCCTGATACTAGGAGGTGGAGAAGAGTATTGGACTCTGACAGGTCAGTTTGCATATGAAGGCTGTGCTGACACTCAAATTGTTTTGTATCTCAAGGAATTAGTGAATCCTGGGAGGAGTAGTTCCTCCTTGGTCCACAAGGACCCTGGATGCCAAAGCATCAGAAAATATAGGAAATTAAAAAATGATTAATACATAAGGTACCAGAGATATTTTTAAAAATAAGGTACCAGGGTCTATGTAAATAAAATTAACTAAATAATTACAAAGACACACTTACAAACATTTAATAGACATAATTAACGTCTCATTACACTGTGGAAGTCATTTCGACCTCTGAATATTTTTATCAAAATTATTCACTTAAATATATATATTGAGTTGTTCAAGATTAAAATAAAGTCATGGGTATTTCAATTTACTAAATGGAGGTGCTTGAAGAATTGTCTAAGTATTTTAGGATTTAAATTAGACTTTATATTGAAAGTGTGCAAGGTTGGCACACTTTCTACACCTGGAAGGTAATGCAATTCCCCCTTAACAAATACCTCAAGTTCCCACCTAAGACCCTCTCTACCCCCGCCCCAAGAACAACGTTCTAGAATATAATCCCATGCCTTAAAGTTATCAGGGGTTCCCCATTGCTTATTGCCAGCATTTTCAAACTTCAATCATGTATCAACCACCTTCTCAACTTTTGTATATTTGTATATTACCTTTTCTGGGGTATTCTCTTAATTTTTTTCTACAGGTCAACTCACCATGCTACTATCTATGTACACCTTATCTTTTTTTTTTTTTAAGATTTTATTTATTTATTTGTCAGAGTGAGTGAGCACAGGCAGATAGAGTGGCAGGCAGAGGCAGAGGGAGAAGCAGGCTCCCTGCTGAGCAAGGAGCCCGATGCGGGACTCGATCCCAGGACCCTGGGACCATGACCTGAGCCGAAGGCAGCCACCCAACCAATGGAGCCACCAAGTGTCCCTGTACGCCTTATCTTTTTCTTTTTTTTTTTTTTAATTGTATTTATTTACTTGACAGCCGGAGATCACAGAGAAGCAGGCAGAGAGAGAGGAGGAAGCAGGCTCCCCGCTGAGCAGAGTAGCCCTATGCGGGGCTCGATCCCAGGACCCTGGGATCATGCCCTGAGCTGAAGGCAGAGGCTTTAACCCACTGAGCCACCCAGGCGCCCCCCTGTACGCCTTATCTTAAGCAAGTTTTGTACCTGTATAATATTGGATTTAAAGTATTCAAGGCATATTTTTTTCTGAGTTGTATACAATAAACATATAGCTGCTAGAAATCTTTAAAACACCAAAAAAATCTTTAAAATATGTTTGTTTACCATGTCACAACACACTGGTCAGTGGTGGCACTGCCAATTCCGGGGGCATGGCTATTTTAGCTGGGAGGATGGTTCAGTCCACTGAGCGAGCTCCTGACTCTGCCTTTTCTGCCATCCTTTTCTCTTGTCTGGGCATCAGTCACAAGGATCGACCTTCATTTCCTGACAAGTTGTACTTTCTGTTTCCACGACTGCCTGAGCAGAGTCTGTGCCTTTAACACTGTGGGTCCTTAGACTGCCTCTAAAAATCCCCTACAGCTCTGTGCAAAGGCCTCTTTCCAGCCTCTTCCTCCCACTCATAGGTTCAACCCGGCGCTGCCTCCAACTCCTGACGCTCTAACACTGGGGCTGGCGTTTCTGCTCTGTCCCTTTAGGAAGCTGTGGGGGTATGATTTTCCACTAGGTTTAATTCTACCTCTATCCCTGAATGCTGCCTTTGGGGGCTCCTTGGTTTTAAATTCTGAACCCCGGGAGTCAGTTCTATCCCATCCCGCTCCATTTTTCATCCTGGGTTCTTAGAACCCCAATCAGAATAAGACATCACAGACTTGTCCAGTTACCCAAGGGGGAAACAAGGCTTTTTCCATGGCTCTTCCCTTTGCCTCTAATGCTCTTCCTCTCCTCTGTCTCCTGGTACGCTTTTACTTAACTTGCCAAACTCAGTTCCAGTATCACTACTTCTCAAATGTCTTCTATGCCCTTCCTAGGCAGCATTATTTTTTTCCTGTGGCACTATGGCCTAGAACTCTCTGCAGATGCTTTGATTATCAGTCTGGACACCTGTCTTTCCTACTTATTTGAGGACATACAAGGCAGGGAATCTATTTTAATTATCTTTAACTTCCTAGCACTTAACACAATGCTCCGTACATAGACAGTGTTTAAGGGATGTTTATTGAAGGCCTGAATACATTAATAAACTGGAAATATGTTAATTAATATGTGGTTTGGAAAAGAGTTTTGAAATTGGATTTCTGGATAGGATATCAGAACGGGAAGAGAAGTGTTCTTACAATAAAATAATGTCAGAAATACTTGTCTTTGGGCTTCCCTCCCAACCCCCGTTCAGACCCTCTGAGCCCCCGCGGCCACTCCCACTCCTCAGCACAGGAGACCCATGGGACAGCAAGAACTTTTACTTATAAGTCGGAGCAGGAAGTGGCCTCTGACCCAGGGGTGAAATGTCATGTTCACGCCCAATCCCCAGAGGTCCACTGAACTAAGTCTGGTGAAGAATTTTGTTAGGACTAAATACTAAGAAAAACACTGAATATTTACACAGGACATTTTCCCCCAGTTTAAGCTGAAGAAAAAAAAAAAAAGTAAAAAGGGGGAAAAGCCAAAATTAAATGAGCCAGCTGGTTTAAGTTCTCTTTTTACATATTTTCCATTGCAATCCTCTCTTAGTCATAAAGTCTTTCTCAACCACTTTACTGCTTTTCATTTGGCTGAAAATTTTCAGTTTTTTCTACATTAAAAAAATACAGAATGAAATAAAATACAGAAGGAAAGGTTGAATGGATTTGACTTTATTCTCTCTTTCTCTTCTTCCCCCTTCCACTGAGACACGCGCGCGCACACACACACACACACACACACAGTGTCCAACTGTGTTTGGTTAAAACCAGTTTCTGATAACAGCTACCCAGAAATAGGATTTCTGCTCTTTTTGAGAAACAAAACCCATCCTTCCTGAGGTGCAAAAAATATTCGATGTTACTCCCCACTTCCCCGTGTGCCCGAGTCACACTCCAGCCCGGAGTCTGTGCTCAGGCCGGCTTCAGAAGCCAGTAAACAGACTTTTTCCACCTTTGCTCTGTCCTGAGAATAGTGTTTTAATTCTAGGCTGTGAGGAGGAAGGGAAGGAAGATAGGGGGAGGCTCCTTTTTCACTTTGTCTTTCCCTGTCCTTAAAAACAAAAGAGAGAAGTGTTCATTGGGAAATTTTGCTTAGTAATTTTGTTCCTGGTCTTAAAAAAACAAAACAAAACAAAACAAAACAAAAAAGTTACATGGTGTGTATGTGTGTGTGTGTGTGTGTGCATTTTTATGTGTGTGTGTGTGTGTGTGTGTGTGTGTTTAGCTATTCCATTTGAAGAGGCTGGGTGATTTGCTCAGTGGAGGCGACTCTCTGGGATCATTGTGGCAGGTCACTCCAGCTGGACAAGCTGCTCAACATGGGGGATTTTGGACCCTGCTAGCATTTCAGCATTTCCAAGTTGGTGAAAATAATGTTAATTCTTCTAAAGCATCAAGTAGGCATCTGCATACTCTGTTCAGCTCAAAGACAAGGACCAGCCAAAAATGCCTTTTGCTGTGTGATAATGAGGCATTTCTTTTCACATGGAAGAATGTTCCCAACGCTTCTTACTAGGTTGGGGACACTTTATCCTTACGGAGCTCAAATGAAACCCTGGCTTTGTGGCTGCAAACTGGATTCTGGATTCTGGAGACGCCAGTTACCCCAATCATTGGCATCCAAGCTTACGACAGAGCAGCCCGATGTGGTGGATCCTATTTTTTTTTTCTTTGCCTCAAAAAAGTCAGCCACTGAGAAGTAAATCAAAGCTTTGAGCTTTGCCTGGGAGGCTGCCCTTGTGTGTGAAGCTCAAAGGAATTGCTTCTCTTCCTCTCCCCCTTACAAACAAAAGACCCACTAATCCTGATTCCCTTACACAAAAACAAAGTGTAAAACCAGCCTGGGGACTGGAAATAAAATGAATGCTGTGGGAGCAGCTGGCCCATGAATGCCCCCCAAAGCACAGGCTGGCTCCTCACCTTGAAACCTAATCACCCCGTCTCCGTGGGGGCTGAGTTCTGCTAAACTAAACGCAGGGAAGTATATTTTTAACAAATAAACACTGTTTTGGCTGAGTCTAGGCATCTTTAGCGCGTGAATGTTTCACGCACCCGCTGTCAGCCCTCTGTAACCCCTCCCATCCTCCACCAGCTCCCCCGCCCCAGGAGTCAAAACTGCCCCTAGAGGTGAGAGCCACAAATCTGTAACATCAGAAAAGAACGGGCTGTGCCTCCAACTGACAACCGAAATATTACTTTTCCCTCCGATGAGCCACTGCCTAAGCAAGACTCTGTGTTTTTTATTCGCATTTTCTGAAGTCTTCAATGTTGCCTAACAGTTAGCAAGGTTTGCACTGAATCACTGAGCTCTGCCTCTGGTTGGCGTCACCTTTTAAGCTTAGAGCAAACCGAGTCCAGACTTTCTGGGAGATCGCAGTGCCCAATCCTCAAGGCAGGTTGGAAAAAGAGTTGTATCTGGAAGAGAGACCTGACTTTGCCGGACTGCCTTAGTGTCAGTGTCCACTGATTCTTCAGGGCCCCCAGGGCTAAGTAGGGGTAGGAACATGACCAGTTTGTCTCGGCCACGGCCCACACTGGGAATTCACAGCTGTTGGGAGCGAGTACCCTTTAGAGAATTCCCACGGCTTGTGAAGTCACCTGCCACTCTCACCCAAGGGTCCGGATTCTCCCTAGGAGGGAGAAGTGAAAAGGATCTGGTGAGAGCAGGAAGAGGAAGAGCGTGCACGTGGGATTAAGGCTGCCCTCTGGAAAAGCCCAGAAAAAGAACCTCTCCACCCCGCCTTCTCTTCTTCAGATGCTACTCCCAACTCCCCATGGCTCCCAGCCTGTCCTAACTGAGGTCTGAATGGCAGTGCTTCCCAACGCAGCTGAGTGTGATCACACTTAATTTCAAGAAGCAAAGTCCATTTCAGCCCATCTTTTCACAGGGACAGGGTGCATCTGAATAACAGCTGCATTGGGGCTGGTTTCTGAGAGACTCCCGCCACCGCTATGAATGTTAGTTTTTCAAAAGCGAATGTATTTTATAGCTCAGGAACAACCTTTTGGGGACCCCAGAATCACCTCAGGAATCCTGTCAAGTGCAGCTCTTTGAATATGCTGGTCTGGAAAGATGATTGCCTCCCTGTGTACTCTCTCAGGTCTAGCTCTCTTTCTCTTTGTCTCTCTCTCTCCCCCTGCACCGGAAAGTTTTACCTCAGCCCAACTTACACCCTGTCAAAATCCCTGGCTTCTTTTTTCAATTCCCTGATATCTTGGCTTCAGAGCCTAACGTGGTTTTCTTTGTCTTCCTAGCATCTGACGAATATTTCTCTGTGTTTCACTGGATTTGTTTCCCCCTCCAGTTCTCTGAATCTGAAGAATTTCCCAAGGCTTGGTTTCTGGTTGTATCACAGGATGTTTGTGCCCAGTGAAGCCTGACACTCCAGGGACCCAAGGTGGCAGACTGTCCCAAGTTTCATGTCAAGACCAGGAACAACTTCCAGGGGATAACAGGAGGCCATATTCTCTCAGGTCTCCTTAGGGTCTTCCTAGTGAACCTCTTCAATCTCATTGCTTAGATTTGTGTCCGTGGACATGCCCAGTGGAGATGGGAATGACTGTTATCAGCTTAGACTCATCAGGATCCACCTTCTGGATCTGAGAACAACTTCACGTGAAGCTCATGGCTGAGGGGTGGTAGAATGATAACTGAACTAAATGAAAATTTGGCTAAGAAGGTCTAGGTGGGGAACAGAAGTTGCAAACCCACTGAAAGCAGTCTAGTACATTGCTTGTCTCCCTCTGACTTTGGGAACTCATGGAGTTTCAAGGTTTTAATGGCCTCTATACAGATTACTCTGTTTCTCTTTAGGTAGGACTATTCCCTTTATCATTTAGGTTTCTTCTTTATTTCCTCCCTTTCCCAAACTAAAACTTAAATTAGTCTCTAAGTCCTGTTGATTCTCCTTGAGGGGGATTGTCCTCATCCCTTTCTTTCTTTCCATGTACCTAAACCAGCTCTTCTTAACAGGTCCCTCTTTGTTCAGTCTTCACATTTAAACCAACTTCAAACAAATCTTCTAAAACAACACTTCATCATATCATCCCTTCATGAAGAAAGTCTTTATCCCTATTATCTAAGGTTTAATAAAAGCCCCTCGGGCTAGTATTCAATGTGACCTTCCTCAATTGGATCCCAGCCTACCTTTTCAGATATTTCTCCTATTACTTCTATACATGAACACTTAGCCACTCGTAAAATCCCACAAACACATCTTGTACTTAGAGATGAAGCTGGTTTGATTTCAGTTTGTCCGGTGCTAATCACAAGTATTTTGACACGTTACCTTGCTTTTAGGAGGCTTGGATTTTTTATCTGTAAAATAATTTTTAAGTGAGGCATAAATAGTAAGAACATTCTGACACTGTTTATTACTTAGGGCTATTTAATAGGAAGGATTATCTCTGTACTTATCAAGTGTATTGGTCAGTGTGTTATTATCTATTGCTGCATAACAAATTACCACAAAAACTTAATGGCTGAAATAATATTTATCTTATAGTTTCTGTAGGTAAAGGACCTGGAGGTAGCTTAGCTGGTGACTGGGACTCAAGGTTTCACTCAAGTTGTTGGCTGGGACCGAGATCTCATCTAAAGGCTCAACTGGTGTAGGCGGATCCACTTCCAGGCCTATTCATGTGGTGTTGGAAGGTCTAGATCCCTCATCACATGAGACTCTATTCAGGGCTGCTCCGTAGCATAGCAGTGGTGTTCTCCAAGAGAGAGCATGGAGAGAGGACACCCAAGATGAAAAGGCACCTTTTATTTTCATTTTTATAACCTATTCATTATAAGTGAACCAGTAAGTTCAGCCCATACTAGAAGGCAAGCGATTATACAAGGACATGAATACCAGTAAACAGGACTTACCAGGAGCCATCTTGGAAGGTACCTACCACAGTCAAAGACTCTTGGTTGACAGGGAGTGAACTCAAATTACTTTAAAAAAATAGGACATTTATTGGAGGGATACTGAAGTATCTCACAGAATTGAAGGAAGATATGCAGAAAAAAAAGTTCTCAGAAACTGTATGTAATATATAGGTAATTTTCTCTCAAACATTTTCTTCACTTTAGTTCTAGAACATCACAGCTCCCTGACTTTTCTCCTACTCACCTAGATGGTTCTCAGACTTTTTGCTAATTTTCCTTTTTCCTGATTTTTAAATGTTGAAGGATCTCAGGAATTAGGCTTCACTAAACTCTTTCTTTTTTTTTCCTTTTTGAAGATTTATTTATTTATTGGAGAAAGAGAGAGAGAGAGAGAGAATAGTGTACAGGGGCAGAAGAGAGGGAGAGAGAAACTCAAGCAGACTCTGCACTGAGCACACAAAGACTAAAGTGGGGCTTGACCCTACAACCTCTGACCACAATCTGAGCTGAGTCAGACTCTCAATCCACCGTGCTGCTTAAATGCCGCCCAAATCACTTCTATTCTCTATCTAAACCCACTCCCTAGAAAATGTCTTAGAACTTCATGTTTTAAATGACATTTATATATTAAATAATTCTTTTGTTATATGGCCACTATAACAAATTCAAAAATATGCTCTGATTAAAGCATGATGGACTATTATTTATAACTGACAGAAAGTTCAAATGGGACTTCTTTCTTTTTTTTAAAAAGATTTTACTTATTTGATAAAGAGAGAAAGCGAGAGAGGGAGAATGAGTGAGCATAAGCAGGGGCAGCAAGAGAGGGAGAAGGAGAAGCTTGCTCCCCACTGAGCAGAGAGCCAGATGTGGGACTCAACCCCAGGACCCCAGGATCATGACCTGAGCGGAAGGCAGACACTTTACTGACTGAACCACCCAGGAGCCCCTCAAACTGGATTTCTTGATGAGTTGATGATACTCTACAAAGTGGAGATTTAGGCTCATTTCCTTTTGTGGTTCTGCTGTCTTCAAAGCATAACTTCCAAGGAAAAGGTAAAAGAGTAGGAATGATCGGGCATGAGAGATTGTATGGGTTAGGCCTGCCGTGGCATCCGTCATGTTCATTCATATCCACTGGCTAAATTAAATTGTTTAAAGGTGGTTGGAAATTTTAATCCAGATATGAAACCAGCAAGAAATACAGATAAATTTGAGAATGACTCTCTAATCACAATCATAAATTTGTGCCTTTTACCTCTTGCCTCACCCTTTCCCTCTCCTTTCAACTCCTGACTTACTTTTCTACTCACCTAGTTGTCATCTGCCCAGGTAACATCCCATAAGCAGTGTGACCAGAAAGGACAAGCAATTTCTCTTTTGGAATTTCAGTCGTAAATATCCCAGGGAAGATTCTTCCTGACCCTGATTGGATCACCTGACCTCCTATTTGGATCTATCACCACGGTCAGAAAAATGGAATGTATTGATTGGCCTTGTCCACTCTGTGACCAAGAAGACTAAAACATACCACAGAATTGGAGATGGCTACTGAAAGAATTTCTGTAAGTTGGGCAGATGTCACAATTTGTGTCTCTTTCATGAGTTCTTATGTTGATATAAAGCACAGAAGTTGAGGTAAATACTGCTAAATCATGGACTTTAACACATCAAGATCATTGAGCTTGTGTGACATTATATAGCAAACATTGTGACATTAATTTTATTCATTCATTCACTCACTCATTTAATGTTTATTAAGGCCCTGGTACATACAAAGCCCTGTTTGAGATGTGTTGGAGTACTGCTATCTGTGGGGAACATGGTAGGCACTCAGAAACTACAACTAAATCTCTGTCATATTGCTGTGACTCAGAGATTCTTTTCCTTTGGGCAAGAAATTGTCCAGCTTGACTTTACCTTAGCACCATGACTCAGTCTAATCTGTTCCATCATCAGAATCACTCCTTGAGGGGTTTCTGCACATTATTCTTAGCTCCCACTATTGGGAAGAGAAACTAAGATTCTTGTTAATATGGGGACTAAAATAAAATCAGGTAGGGTTTACTGGCTCCTTATCAATGAAGATTGTTCAGGATAATCTTATTTCAAGCTTACTTCCTCTAAAAGAGTGATGAATAAGCTGCATTTATTTATAGTTGTTTGAAACTATATCTTTTATATCTCAATACTGCCAACACTCCCAAAGGACATAATCTAGGAGGTGGATGGCTTAGGGGTCTGGATCTCAAATCGATTGCAAATTGATTCACCATTTCCCACTTCCCTTTCAGCGGGAGGCATTGAACTGATTAGATGAAGCGTTCACATTCTCCTTTTCAATGATATCTTAAGGATGTGGTTTTCACCTCTTACACTGTTGGTGGGAATGCAAGCTGGTGCAGCCACTCTGAAAAACAGTATGGAGGGTCTTCAAAAAGTTGAAAATAGAGCTACTCTATGACCCAACAATTATACTACTGGGTATTTACCACAAAGAAAAAAATGTTATAATCCAAAGGGGAGCCCAGATGTCCTTTGACAGATGAATGGATAAAGAAGATGTGGTAGATATAGATATATACATATATATTTGTGTGTGTGTGTGTGTGTGTGTAATATTACATAATCATCAAAAAAAAATGAGATCTTGCCATTTGCAATGACATTAATGGAACTAGAGGGTATTACATGAAACGAAATGAGTCAATCAGAGAAAGACAATTATCATATGATCTCACTGATATGTGGACTTTAAGAGACAGAACAAAGGACCATAGGGGAAGAGAGGAAAAAAATGAAACATGATGAAACCAGAGAGGAGACAAACTGTAAGAAAGTCTTAATCGTAGGAAACAAACTAAGGGCTGCTGGAGGGGAGAGGGTAGAAGAATGGAGTAACTGGGTGATGAACATTGTGGAAGGCATGTGATCTAAAGTGCAATGGGTATTATATAAGACTGATGAATTACAGACCTGTACCTCTGAAACCAATAATATATTATATGTTAATTGATTGAATTAAAATAAAAAAATGTTATTTAGTTCTCACACAATTGCCTCCCTGACTTTAAAGAAACAAAACAAACATAGATATTGGAAAGGTCCAAGATGATGAAACAGAACTTCTTGCTTTTCTCTAAAGTAAAATTCGTGTGAAAGCTGGCGGAGGGCGGGGGAGAAGAAGAAGGTGTGGTTCTCAAAGTAAGGTTCCCCAGGCCAAAAATAGCAGTATTACCTATAAACCTATTAGAAATGCAAATTCTTGGGTCCCACCTCAGAGCTGCTAAAGCAGAGACTCTGGGGTTGAAGCTCAGCAGATTCTGTTTTAACAAGTCTTCCCCATCCTCCCTGCCCTCTTCCTCATACACACCCCAGGTGACAAGATCTCAGGTAAAGTTTTAGAACCACTGACTTTTCTGTTCCACAAAAACGGCTTTTCTGGTGATGAATAAAATGAAAAATTGTTATTTTCTTGACTCTCCACTTCTGATGATATTTTCTCTAAGACTTACAGTGGTTGTAGTCCAATTGATATCCTATTTTTAATTATGACTCTCTTCCTATATGCAGAATGAAGAAAAAAATGTGTGCATTGAGTGTGTATGACTTATATTTCTTTTGGCTCACTCAGTTTGATAAGAATATATGCATGGTCTTAAAACAAATTTATTCCAGTCCCAGCTGTTTTGAGTGAGAGCTAAATTGGAGGAATAGTTTTGTTTTTTCTTCCATTTCCTCCCACAAAAACACACCTATGGCTCCAGGAAATGCACAAAATGACTTGATAGCCTTTGCAAGGCAGAAGATGCAACCAGATTGAGATGTGGTGAGATATATACATATACAACTGTAATATCAGCTAGAGTACAAGTATGTGTGTGTGTGTGTGTGTGTGTTTGTATGATATAGTATATATGTATATGTAAAACCAAAGCCAAAAAACAATGCAATCCTTTCTGAATAGAGAAGAAAGATAACATTATAATCCCAGGTCCTCTGGTAATGACTTAAATTTTCAAAATTACATTTGATTATGCATAGATATTTATGGAGGGAGGGAAAAAAAAAAGAGAGAGAAGAGGGTATCACACCAGATAACTGAAAGCAGCTCAAATCTTGGCACTTGATGGGAACAGCATTATTCCTAGGAATGTTGCTCTAGGCTGATCAAGGATCTGGATGAAGTATTTGTTTTTTTTGCTATGATTTCAATGCTTTTCTGTTTTCACAAAGCTAATGTTCTTGCCAGCAGAGCTTCTAAGTGAAAAGATTCTAGCACTTATCTATTTATGGATATTTTATAACCAAGAATAGAAAGCTGGTGTGCTGACTTCTTAGAATTGTACTAAATTGCTTTAAAAAAAAGGCAAGTGCAAACCTTGAGATTCTCTATTCAAGTCATGGTTAATAGGCCATAGCATTTCAATGACTGCCTTCAAACAATTTCTTACCACTAGCAGCCAAATATTAGGCAGAGGCTGATTTAGTGGGTTGCTGAATTACAATGTGGGTTGAATTCACAGCTTCATCAAATTTATCAAGTAGAAGTAATCAATAAAAAATTATTGCAAATTTTACATTTTTTGTAGTAAGTTTTCAAAGTATGTGCATTTCATACTTTTCTCACAGTTCAATTCAGACAAACCACATTCAGATGCCCAGTAGCCATATGTGGCTAGTGACTGCCATATTGGGGACTGCGGGTCTGGGCCACAACGCCGAGCAGGACATTTAGTATTCCATCAGTGAACTGATTTGATAATCAGTTTAAGGAGAGCTCAAAGGCTTCCCCACTTAGGTAAGTGAATGAACAGATGACTCACACTCCCAGGGTTCCCACTCTTCCTTTCCCACCAGCACTCTCTCAACCCACTCCCCAGGATTCATCAGATACTTTCCATGACAAGTTGGCTGGTGGAGAAGAAGAGAATCTGAGTGGTTTCCAGATGGCTGTGAAAACTCTGTGCTGTTGGCAGCTGGGAGTGGATTGTTGTCGCCACAGGGGTTGCCCAGAAGGACAACCAGAAAGGGAATCTCATTGGACAGAATTGTAAGTGACACATTTGATTTCCCACCTTCCCTGAAAGGAAACATGTCACCTGAGGACTGATAACTGGTGAAATTCAATGTAGCAGTGTGTCTTGCCAGCTCTATAAGTGAGAAATGACCTCAGGCTGGACTTCACCAATGTGTAGAAGAGTTAAAAAAAAAAAAAAAAAAAAAGGTGCTGCATTGCTTAGGTAGGTGTTCCATGCTTGAAGTCTGTGATTTAGGTCTTCTAAAGTCTAGTACTTTGCAGTTTTGTTGAGTTGGAAGTAAACTATACCCCTCCACATCTAAAGCAGTTTAGATAGTAGCCTCCTTCGATGGGGACAACCACACTGCACAGCTGGTGGGCAACTACCAAGGTGGGATGTAGGCTGTTATCTTCCCACCTGAGACCTTTGTTTCAAATGGATCGGAGGTTCCTGCCTGTCTTTGGAGGACTTGGAAACGACAGAACACAGAATCAAGTAGGTTAAAGGAAGTCTTCCAACTTAAAAACTATTTTTAGATAAAGTATTTGACTGTGGTTATCTGTACAGAAACTTACTGACAGCAGAAAGATGGAAAATCTACCAAATTTTTGAGAGAAATGTACAGTTGAAGAAACTCCAAGCCTATCTGAAAAATAGCTGGTACTATAAAAATCTCTAAATAAGTTTGAGTCCCTAAACCTGTAGCACTTAGATGTGGGCCACCAAAGCTAGGTAACCCCAAGTGTTATGGACTGAATGTTTGTGTCCCTTCAAAATTCATGTGTTGAAGCCCCAACATCCAATGTGATTGATGGTGGGACCTTTGGGAGGTGATTAGATTTGGTTGAGGTCATGAGGGTAGAGCCCCCATGATGGATCAGTGTCCTTATAAGGACCAGAGCTCCCTCTCTCCCCATCCCCTTACTCCTCTCTACCTCTCACCCTTACTATGTGAGAACACAGCTAAAATGTGGCCGTCTCTAGGCTAGAAAGTATCCTTACCAGAAACTGACCATTTTGATACCTCCATCTTGGACCTAACAGCCACTAGAAATGAAGAAGTAAATGTCTGTTGTTCAAACCACCCAGTCCATGGTATTTTGTTACATACCCCAAGCTAAGACCCCAAGGAAAGAAATACTACTCTACAATGTCTACCTTGACTGTGGCTACGAAAGATGATATACAAAGATGAACTTCCTGGAGTGATCAGTGTCAGGGCTGCAGGGGATGGTAGACAATGGAAGGATTCCCATGGATTATAACCATCCATGGGCTGTCAGCAGGTCAACAATTAAGCTGCCATTGCCATGGTCTTGTCATGGCTGTGCTGTTTCCACCCTGCAGGATTTGATCATTGCTGGGGAACTGTGACTGCTATGTATTTCCTTTTCCTTCCTCCCCAAATGGTTTTCTTTAATTATTATTATTGCAGTTACTCTAGACCCTTCATTTACCATTTTATATTTGGTTTAATAGGAGTAGTAACTTGAAAGTATGCAGATTCTAGGCTTGGAATAAATGGATGCAGCTTGTTCCATGCGTGGGGATGAGTACATTAATGTATTTGAGTACCTTAGAGGATGGAGTTTCCTATTGACTTTCCAACAGCCATCCCTCATGTCCCCTCCCACCCACCTTATTCTTTAGTAACAGAACCTTGGGCCGTGGCCAAGCTCTATGGTATAGAGTAGGAATAAGCCCTATGGAAATTACTGGGCTTGCAGTAGTTATTCACATGTTATTGAGATCATTACTTACCTTTTATTTTCTTTTTTTCATGGAAGTGATGGCCGTGAAATTGTTCAAGGGAAAATGAATGGTTGTGGTAGAATGGGCTCTTAGTTAATCAGTGGTCACCAAATTTAATGAAAAATCCAATGAGGCTTCTAAATGGCCAGTGGCATCTGACCAATTGTTTGTCACATCTGCAAATGCTCTTATATTCACTTCTGTCAACAGAAATACTATATAATGAATATTCTGCAATAGTGAGACCTTTGGCCCCACTGTATCTCCTAGATGGAATCTAGCTATAAACTGGGGTTACTCCAGTTAACAGGATTTCAGGATGAGTCTGTTTCAGTCTTGAGATTAGAATCCAATAAAGATTTGTTTTCATTTCTGTCCTGGGCCCTCAAATCATGCATATTTATATATTCAGGGAACTCTGCAAATATTCTTATCCCTATAATGTTCATGTGATATTGGCATACATTAGTAGAAAATTGATGTCTTTTCACCCTTTAAACTCATCTCAAAAACAAAGGGATATCAAGCCATAGGAGATCATTTTAAAAATGGTACTGTATCCCTCTTACTATAAGAATTTGCTAACAATCTAATTTAAGCA
Organism: Mustela nigripes; assembly: GCF_022355385.1. NCBI lineage: Eukaryota > Metazoa > Chordata > Mammalia > Carnivora > Mustelidae > Mustela > Mustela nigripes. The sequence continues at coordinate 27,516,524 of NC_081562.1, forward strand.
GGCATTTGTCATTAAAAAAATGGGCTATGAAAATCTCTAGAGATGGTCTGCTTTGAGTTTTCTTAATTTTAAACATGAGATTTGAAACATACTGAATAAGAAGCCAACTTCATTACAGAACTAGAGTTTCTCTCTCTCTCTCTCTCTTTTTTTTTTTTTTTTTTTTAACACATAGCTGCCCATTTAAGAAGGATGTTTTTCCAAGAAGTTCCTACAGGGAGTATAGGGCTCAATCTTACACACATAGTTTCCCACATACAATCCTGAATAGGCTGCTGAATGATAAGATAAGATGGACAAAAGCAACACCAGAAGGTTGCTTTTCTTTCTTTCTTTTTTTTTAAAAGGTATAATAGGTTCATTGTACAGGCTTCCAAATGACAAAAAAAGCTTGCTAAAAATGCAGGTTCGAAGCTAGTTGATATTTCACTGCAGTTGAAAAGCTTTTTCCAAGCTCAGATTAACACATTGATAATTGAAAACTATCTGGATACGTTATATGCTCTAGATATTAATCTGAGGCATTCATGAGCACCTATACTTTCAGACCTTCACACTAGCTAAGCTGCCCTAAATCCTTTCTGGAAGAAGGCAGGGTATGAATAAATCTATTGATTAAAATAAATTAAATGAAGACAGTGTTCCACATTTGTTGAGACAGCTTTCAATCTAGTGAGGATCTGTTCCTCTTATCTAATCAGGCTTATTAAAGATGCAACTGCCCAAACCAGGTTTCTAAGAGCCATACATCCTGCAATAAACCAAATTAAATGATTTCTTAGGGCAGCGTCCAAGAACTTGCAGATAATTTTACAACTAAATGAGTTGAAGGCATTAACTTCATTTTGCTGTTACTGTTTCCTATGTGTAAAAAGATGGAATTTGTTTTTTCTAGAGACATGTTTACCATAAGAGGCTTCGCTTCCATTTGTTTTCATGTGAACATAAGCATCTCCCAACTGCAGAATTTCAAATACCCAACAAAGGAAGGTGCTGGTGTTGAAGCAAGTGTTTGCCATTGCATAAACTGCCAAAGCCCTTGGCCTTTGTGAATGGCAATGGGTTTTCTGAGATTGACACAGTTTTGGTGACCACTGAGGGATGAGTTTGGGAACTTCAGTACATGACTAAACTGGGGGTCTACAGTGGTCCTGAACCCTGAATTGAATATGGCGTTTTCTTAGGTAGTCTGTTTGAAGTGAGTCTCCAGGGCCCTTGACCATTGCATTGGGTGTAGATCTGATACACTTAGGAGACTTGTGTTTTTTAAGAAGGTGTAACCAAACCCTGGCTTGTCTTTTTTCCTGCTCTGCTTCTTTTAAAATCTTCTTTGTGCTGCTTCTTTTAGCTCATTCCCTGGCTTTATAATTTATATGAAACATCGGCTTGGAATATGATTTTAGGGGCACCTGGGTAGCTCAGTCGGTTAAGCGTAGCTTTCTTGATTTCAGCTCAGATCCTGATCTCAGGGTCTTGAGACAGCCCCACCCAAGGCTCGGTACTCAGCGGGGAATATACTTGAGATTCTCTTTCCCTCTCCTACTGACCCTCTCCCCCCTCAAATACATCTTTAAAGAGAAAAGAATATGATTTTAAATTTCAAAGAGGGACTTGAATTTGAAAACAGCCTTTTTTTTTTTTTTTTTTTAATTTCCCCCACATTTGATCTGAGCGGTGATTGAATGAAATCAGGCTCTTATGGAAACACTGTCATTACACACTTCTCATAGACCCTTGGGACAGGATTTAGAAACACAACACAGGCCTTTCTGATTAGGGTTATGAGAACTCCAACTTGTTTGCAATGGTTTTGTGTTTGATTTGTACTAACTCCCAGCTAATGATCCTGTTTTAAAGTTAAAGAAGTCCTAACTAAAAATTTTAAAGGAATTAGATGAAAAACATTAACAGTAAACATTAACACGACAAATAAATGTGTGTTGCCCACCCGCCCACCCGCAGCGGTGCACAAACCTTCAAACCCTCCTTCTCATTTTTCTACCCTTTTCTTTCATTTGACTTGCTCTGTTCCTCTTCCTTCTCTCCTTACCCTGGGGCATGGACATTCCTCAGGGCGCTAGAATCTTTTCTCTGCTTTTTAAAAATTCTTTCTCCCATGATTCTTCAGGCCCTTAGTTCTGTTCTGTCCTCCCACTAATCCTTCTGGAGTTTTCCATTGCCTAACCCCTCTGGGCTACTCCTTCATCCTTTTCTTTATTTTCTTTGGCCTGAATTTTGGAGACTTTTTTTTTTTTTTTTTTTTGGTTTTTCTTGTTCATTTCTCTGCTAGTCAGAAGCCACCTCTTTACCTTAGAGGTCCCCTCCCCCCACCAAAATCTGTTCAAATATGGGCAAATCTTTCTCTAGAACTCTCAGAGCAGGAATTTCTGACCTAGGATAACAAACACAAGGTCATAGCATCCAGTGTTTCAGAAGGAATTGTTTTGGTTTAAGGATGATAACCAACCATGGCCCTCCCTCCTACAAATTATGAAAAATAGACATATAACAAGCAAATAGGAGATCAAAATGTTAGTAATGGTAAACCTTGATATTTATTGATAAAGCTGAACTAGAGACCCTGGGTTGAACTGTTGTCAGAAACAGAGACATTGTCCTTCTGGTCACTGGCAGGGCAGCTGGGCAACCAAATGTTGAAAACCTTCCCGAAGTGTCTCACAGCATGGAAAAAGGACAGATGTGGGTTTACTGAGAAATCTTGTTTTCAACCTTAACAATGCTCCTCGAATATTATTTCTTCTATGAATGTTATGGTGAATGCAATTACACAGCTAATGCTGATGCCAGTCCCTAATTTATCCATTAGATCAAATCATGCGTAAGAATTAATTTGAATCTACCCTTTATCTAATACATCAATACAGTTTTATAAAATTCTGACTGAACACCTGGTAACGTTCTGGGCACCAGGGACATAAAAATGAGCTGGACATGGATAACTTTGGCCAACATGGTACAGGTGCAGGAGAATTAATTATACATAACTATATGCAAAAATAGTATGTAGGAGCCCTGTATGAAAAATCCTCATGGGAGAGTCCATCTTTGATGCTTTTATAAATCCATTTAGGCAGCATAGACAGATTTTGTAAATCTTAAATCTTATAGAATCTGGAGGCCCCTTTTAGAGAATATAAAATTATGAATTCAAAATTAGCTTCAAAAGGGGCACTTGGGTGGCTCAGTGGGTTAAAGCCTCTGCCTTCAGCTCAGGTCATGGTCCCAGGGTCCTGGGATTGAGCCTTGCATTGGGCTCTCTGCTCAGCGGGGAGCCTGCTTCCTCCTCTCTCTCTGTCTGCCTCTCTGTCTACTGTGATCTCTGTCTGTCAAATAAATAAATAAAATCTTCAAAAAAAAATGGGTGAAAAGTTGCTTCTGCATCTTGGTAGGTGTGAGATCAAGACAGATGAGGAGTGAATTGACTTGTAAGTTATCTACATTGCAGTATCTTAAAAATCATAATAAATCTTTGAACTATACTAGCCTCTAATATATAACAGTACATATGCCAAACCCTTCTAAAATAGAACACATGGTCATATGTTATAAGGATTTGAATCTGGTATTGGATTAATTTATGTGATACTCTATCTCAAACTTAAAATATCTACAATCACATATTTTTTCTGAAGTCGTCTCATGGATTTCTGACTTCACTTAATGGCACTGATACCCATGCCATCCAACCAAACCAGAACCTGAAGCACCAGGTCTTGTCCATTGAACTTATGTTACTTCATGTTCAGCCTTGCTCCCTTTTCTTTGTCTTGCCCAGTGACTGTGCTGTTAAAAAGCCCTGATGTCTGTTAAGGTGATTATGGGTGCTGACCAGTCATTCATTGTTAAGACAATGAAGGGTGAATATGATACAGTGAATAATGTCCCTCCTACCCCAACTCCCACCCCATCACATTGAAGATCCCTACACCTACCGAGTCCTTGAATCCATAAATATGTTACCTTACACAGCAAAAGGGACATTACAGATGTGATTAAGAGTACAGATCTTGAGATGGGTATACTCTCTTGGTTTTCTGTGTGGGTTCAGTGAAATCACAGGGTCCTTATGAGAAGGAGGCAGTAGGATCAGATTAAAAAGAGAAGAAAACATAACTCTGGAAACAAGGAGAAGGGAAGAGGGAGATTTTGGAGATGCTACACTGCTATTGTGAAGATGGAGAAAGAGGCCAGCAGACAAAGAATGTCAACAGTCTCTAAAAGTTGACAAAAACAACAAAATGGATTCTCCCTTAGAGTCTTCAGAAATAATGCAGCTTCAACAACACCTTAATTTTAGGCTAGTAAGATTCATTTTGGACTTCTAACCTCTAGAACTATAGAATAATAAATCTGTGTTGTTTTCAGCTGCTATGTTTGTGGTAATTTGTTAAGGCAGCAATAAGAAAGTATTATAACTCCAATAATTCATTCTTTGCCATGGTGGTCAAAATAGTCCATTCATCAGCCTGAAAAAAAAAAAAAAATATATATATATATATATATATATAGCTAACATTTAGAAAAAATATTTAAACTGATCACAAAACCTTTGCTTTTCTTTCCTTCGGGACTTTCCCCTTCTCTTTGTGTTGGCCCAGCATTCCAGGAAGCAATCTAGAACAAAGGCTAAGCCAGTGCTGCTTTGAGACTTCAGGTGGCCGAGCACAGGAGATTCTGACCCACTGGAGATGTGCTGTGGGTTTCCCAATATCTCAGTGGAAAACCTGAGAACATGAATCTATTGCTGTGCTGGTTGTCTTGCTGGGGTTGCACCTTGGTAATTATTCAGGCCATTTTCCTAATGCTGCCATGTTTATACCAGGCGATATTCCTGTTTTTAGCCTCTCTGTGCCACAAACTTCCAGTCCTGAAAGTCAGACTTCATTTCCCTAGCAGGGAGCCCCTTTTTTAGTTCCTCTTACTGTCAAGAGACCTCAGTTGCTATCATCCCAATCCATTAACGATGTTGAAAGTCCATTTCATAAGAAAGTAAATGGAATCACAATCTCTTTCCTTCTGAGAAGGCCATTTCTTCCAGTGCAAGATTTCTCCAGTCTCTTATGAACAGTTCTCTACATTGGAGATATTGGAAAGAGAAATTTCTCTTTTATTTCATGGAAAGACCCATTTCCACCTTCCCTAGGAAACAGGTACCCATCCCCCTTATTTTCCACAGTTGCCTTAGAAAGACAGACAGCAAGTGACCAGGAAGCTAATTTTTAGTATTATGGGAAGAAAGATCTTGATCCCTGTAATTGCACACACAGAATGTCACAAGCGTTAGGAAGCTGAGCTGCATTTTCCAGTAAAGAAGTAGATAGTACCTTTAGTTCTGATCACTTCTGTGACCTGAAGTCTGGTCATGGCCATGGTCCCCATGTGTCATGGTTGTGCACATCTCCTCTGCCTTTAAAAACAGTGAACTGGTGGAATCCCCAGCCAATAAATACTCCAGTTTCTCCCTAAGAAGATAACTGCCAAGATCTATATGTGAAATGATCTTGGCAATCTAAAAACTGACTTTGAAACTGTTCTTTCATTTACTGTTACCTTTTGTTTCCTTAGAATCGTATCAGCTGTCTGGCGTGCCTTGATTCCAGTAAATATTCCCTGTTATTCCGGTTTATTTTTATTTTAAAGATATTTTAAGTCTGAGCTTTAAGGACAAGAAAGAACAACTCTATTTTTGTATTTTCACCAACATCTACCCTTGTCCTAAATTTTCCCTCCCAGGCTTTCATCTAGGCAAAAGTAAACAAAGACACAAATAAAAAAAAACCTTAACAATTTTAAGGAAATTTAATGAAAACATTCTGTCTTCCAGGCATTTTGCCAGGTGTCCAAAATAGAAAAATGAATTAAACTTAGTCCCTGTTCTAGAGAAGCTCCCTGTTCCATGGTAGAGAAAAGCATGTTAGCGTCTTAGAGTACATCATCCCTCAATCAATCTTTGAATTCCTATTTTGTACAAGTTTCTGTACTTTCAAAAATGAACACAATGAGTGTGAAGCCTACTCACAAGTAGCTTAGAGTCTGGCATGGAGAGCAGCCTTTGAAGTAATTTTTACAAGTGTGATAAGTTTCTCCAAAGAAAACCGAAGCATTGTTTGGAAATGTTTAAGAGGACCACCACTCCAGATCTGACAGGGGAAACAAACTTTAGTTTAGCAAGAGTGGTGGCAATTGGGGGGTAGGGTGGAGGAAGAGAGCAGTGAGAAGAATCTCAACATAGCATGGACAAAAATTCTCGAGTCTAGAAAAGAGTATAAAGTCTTCTGAAAACAAACATGTCCTAAAAACACAAGACTCAAGTCTGTTCAGGTTGGAGTAGAAAGGGGGAAGTGAGGAAGGTTTGCCTGGGTTATGTTCTAAAATCTTAGGTGTGGGTGAAATCTCCCAAGGCTAAAGATATGTCAATATCAAGGACCTTTTTTTTTTTTTTTAGATAATACAATAATTGTACATGTTTGCATGCAATGCTTTGGGTACTGATTCATTTAATCCATGCTTACTGGGTTCTCATTATCTGCTGGCTCTCTGGTAGGCACAGAGAAAGAAAAGGTGAATAAGGCAGGGTCTCTATGCACAGTATGTAGTTTATATCAAGGATGGAGGCAGCTACAAGATGTGATAAAAACAGAGATAAGGAAATAATCCCATGTTCACACTATTTTAAAAGAAAGCACAATTCTTAGGCAGCTATTCTGAGATTTCTGGCCCAAATCAAGTCTAAAAATAACATAGAAGTGTTAAATGGCTGTAGAACTCCAATCTGGTTATATGTCTGAGCCTGGGCAGGTTTCACAATTCCAAGTGCCTGAGTTCCTCTCTAGATCTAGTGGATTTCAATCTCTGGAGGTGAGACTCAAGAATCTACAATTTTTTAAAAGTGCATTCCTCTCCCCCCACCCCCCCCATGATTCTGTGTTTGTTCTGCAAATGGCACTTGGGAACTACTAAGGACAAGCACGGTAACCAGTGAGGTCATGGTTACATTTTCCCAAATGGGTGCTGCACACTGTTCATAGATGACATTTGCAAAAGGGGTTCAGTGGTGTGATAGGTTGAAGAGTGTCCTTACCCCTCCCAAGTTCATATGTGAGTCCTAACTCTCAGCACCTCAGAATGTGACCTGTGTGGAGATGGGGTCATTACAGAGGTAATCAAGTTTAGATGGGCCCTAATCCAAAATGACGAGGGTCCTTGCAAGAAGGGGTAATTCAGACATGGATACATAGGAAGAATACCTCGTGAACATGAAGACAGCCATCTTCAAACCAAGGAGAGAGCTTGGAACAGAACCCCTCGAAACCCTGAGAGGAAACTAAATACACCTTCTTGTTGGACTTCTGGCCTCCAGAACTGTGAGGTAGTAAATTTCTGTTCTTTAAATCACACAGTTTGTGGTACTTTCCAAAGGCAGCTTTAGTGAACTAAAATAAGTGGTTAAATACATTTCAGAAATTCTGAGTGAAAGAGAGTTAGACATTTTTTGTTTTTTGTTTCTTGTTTTTCCTACTGTGAGGCCCTCAGAAGCTCACATGTGCTAATGTATCCCGAGGTCCTCTGAGAGGTGACAGTGTGTGTGTGCTTCTTGTCCCAAATTTGATAACAGAATGCTTCTTATTTGTTGCAGAGTATTTCTTGAGGCTGGTGTTCTGTGATTCTGATGCAGGGAAGTGTTGGGTTTGTTGCTCTTGGAGAAGTAGTCACGCTGTGAGTCTCACAACGGCAGCAAGGTCAGTCTTGTGGAGCTTGGCTGCTTTTAGTAAATAAGTGGTGGTGAAATTTTTTGAATCCATTAGTTCCAATCCATCACACCTCCTGGAAAAAAAAAAAAAAATCAGTTACAAGGGACCAACCTGCTGGAAGTTATCAGAAACCATCTTTCTTGATCTAGGAATCATTTGATTACACCAGTGACTCTGGAAGAAGTCTTTTTAAAGGAAAAAAAAAAAAAAGCCAAGAACTACTTGGCTTCTTAGTGGTCTCCCTTAGTGGGTGTAGTTCAAGAAATGTAGGAGAGAAATATGCAAGGGTGATTCTATCAAATTGGACACACCACCACACATCTGTCTTCCAAGCACTCCATTTATCCCTATTGTTGTTCCTTCATACCTTGCCAAAACGGTGATCCATCCTTTTCGAAATGGAACATTGGAAGACAAATGGAGCATTGTCATTGTCAGTGGTTAAAAAAGTAAGCCTGCAAAATTTAACTTGCCTGTTTACAATTATTAAAGACACCCACCCACACAGAGTGAGGGAAACGTGCACTAGATGAACCCAGGTTTTTAAAACTTTGAAAAAGTGCAGGGCTTAACCTTCCTACTTATGTGATCTGTTTCACATTATTTAAGGCTAGATTTAAACATAAGGAAGTTTTAGACTTGATATTTGATATACAGTTGTGACATGTTTGTGACTACTCCCTGTGAAACATTGATATCATGCAAATGAAACATTCATCAATCTTTGTTTTATATTCATCAGCCATTATTTCTAAATATGACCTGCCCTTCACAGCCCCTGCAGATCTAGGGATCTACCTCATTCAATATTTGCCTCTACCCTCAAGGGTCCTTGTAACCAGTACTCACCAATTAAACCCACTGCCCACTTCAAACAGAAAGGCCACTTCTTTGGTTCTACTTCTGGAGTTTCAAACTTGGGACTAAGTTGAAAAATCTGTGTCTTTAACAGGCATCCCAAGTGAGTCCAATGATCAGCTAATTTTGAGACTCAGAACTACTCATTTGCATTTGTCACTTTAAGTTTCAAATGTTACTGAGTCTGCCTTATCTGGGACCACCCTGACCTTAACAGAGTTACATTTTTAAATATAAAAATTATGGAAAGTGATTTTATTGCTATTTTTCATCTCTGTAATTGAGTTTTCTACTCTGTTGATGTTGTTCTCTGTCTCCTCTGGCCATTCTATTTTAGCAGAAGAATATTCTTCTTGGTGTGCAGATTGTTATTCCTTAATCTGACTCCTGCATCCCCTTGGGGTGTTCATTATTTTTACTTTTGACCCCTGGTTCTAGTTGTCTGGGTTAGCATTGAGGAACCCTGAGTTGTAGGAATGGAAGGAGATCGAGCAATCCCTAACTGGCAAATTTGTAAAAGGAAGCCATTTCCCCACAAAGTGGCAAGGTGGCTGGCTAGTCTCAAAGGCAGAGAGACCAGAGCGCATCTGCCTGGCTCCATCAAACTTCTCCAAAGCCAAGGAGACCAGCAGGTGACCCCAGAATCATCCCCCAAGCTGGTGCACTACACTCTAAAGCTTCATAGACCCTTCCCTCCCAGGCTGCACTCTCTCAGGAAGCTTGGTGCTCTGACTCTTTCCCCTAGTTCATCATTACTGGTGTATGGAAATCATCTCATCACCAACTTGCTCCAGCTGGACCCCCAGAAATGGGAGGTCTGGCATGCATCCTCCATGCCCTATCTAACATCCTAACCCAAAGATGCTCTGTTTAAGGTGGAAGTTGATTAGAATTAGAATGGGGGGAGTAGAAGGAGTGGCAGGGTGGGTGCTCAGGCTATCTTCTTCCAGGAATACTCTCTTTGTTACTGAACTTTCCACCTAATTTCTCCAGCTAAGGGGCTTTGATTAGGTCTGCTAAGCTCATGATGTCTTACTTTCAATATTTTGAAAGCAGAGATAATAATAACTCCCACATAAAATTGGCATTTAAAGCACAGATGCCACTACCGCACACTCTTTCTGTGCCAGGCACCTGGCTAAGTGCTCCACGTCCATTAACACCAGATGAGATAATCCAGCTGATGCACTTAGCACGTTGCCAGGCACACATGGGGGCTCCATCCATGCCAGTTGTCCTTTCTCTTCCATCTTGCTCTTAGTTGCTGACCTCAGTGAAGGTAGAAGCCATCTTGCATATTTCATGGCCCCCTCTTCCCTCCATACTTTATACCCTACCCTGCACTCAACGTATTTGTTGGTTGACTAACTGAGTAGATCATATGCTTCCAAATGGCAATTTCCTATTTCCTCTACACTTGGTCAACTCAATTAATTTTACATGTTGCTAAAAGCCTTAGCTGAAAGTTCACTTCCTTTACAAAACTGCATGTAATCTCTCTCCCATGATAGAATGTCATCCACACATTTTAGAGGTGATTTATCCTCAATTTTAACTCGTATACAAGTTATTTATGCATATGAACTACATCCTTGGCTAGAAGACACTCCTTTTCTGCTCCAAGTCAAGGACTGTTCTTTTTTTTTTTTTTTTTTTTTAAAGATTTTATTTATTTATTTGACAGAGAGAGAGATCACAAGTAGGCAGAGAGTCAGGCAGAGAAAGAGGGGGAAGCAGGCTCTCCACTCAGCAGGGATGCTGAGGCAGATGCTGGGCTCCATCCCAGGACCCAGAGATCATGACCTGAGCCGAAGGCAGCGGTTTAATCCACTGAGCCACCCAAGCGCCCCTCAAGGACTGTTCTATACCCGGAATTCTTTTTCTTAAAAGCCTGCCTCTAAAACATGGGAGAATTACAATAAGAAACAAGAATCAGAGAAATCTTTTCTTAATTTTTGCGGGAGGAAAAGCTGTCAAACTGGCAATGGGACATGTGAATCCAGACAGTTTGCAAGTTAGAGGTAGACATGCAGAGAGGATATGGTAGAACATCCTGGGTAAAGTGGGGGGGTGCCCTGCTGTGGGCATCTTGCTCTCTCTTGTGAGTACTTTCTTACATAGTTTTTTCCCACACTAATGCTATACACCTACCTACTCACATAAATCAGCATGTCCTTTTCAATGGAATCAGCTTTTCTTTTTAAATGATTAATCAATATTTTAGTATTGACACACATTGTGTTTTGGAATACAGCTTCTTATGAGTTGGAACTGGCCCTCATTTATGACCTGTAGTTACCCCAGCAGTTTACACTGGGGTTCTGTTTAGTATAACACACATAATTTCATTGTCTGGTGTTGTGGTAGTCCTTGATTAGAAGAATGTAGAAGGTAGGAATGCGGGTATGGATATTTACACAGCAGGGTTTGAGTCCTGTAGTTACCACCTACACACCCTTGATATACATCAAGCTTTTACTATAGATTAACTATTATTACTGATCAGGAAGTAGGACACTTAGAAAATTTGCTCAAGTGCAGGCCACGGAAAGACAAGATGCCAGCTCAGTTTAGTTTGAAACATTCCACAATGACCAGCACAGGATCTCATCCGAGGTGTTGCGGCTAATCTCTTCCGGAGTGTGAAGTTGTCAGTGGAAGGCAGCTGCCCTGTTGTGAAATTCATTTCTCAATCATCTTGTATCTAGGTGTGGCGATGTGATTTTCTCATTCCAATAGCATGTGAGCAGAAGGGGGTTAAAAAGGGGGAGTCTCTCAAGCTGCTTTTTCCTTCTCTCGTAAATGCAGAGGGCTCTGAGGCTCCAGAAAATGGTGGGGGCAGGAGATGAGGGATTCTGACTCCCTAAATCACAGGAATCACTCCCACTGCATTGTTTCTGTCAATGATAATGAAACCTTGATGATATTAAAATTTGAACACTGACATTTAGGGGCTTATTTATTCTATCAACTTGCATTGTTCTAACTAAGACCGCTGTTCAGCAAATTCATTTAAGAAATAAATGGGCTTGTAACTAAAACACCCCTGGTACAATGTCACTTAGTATTTAATGTGGATATATGATAAATCCACTGGTCTTATTTCATCAGTTTATGGTCTCCAATAGAAACAGTTATAGTCAATCCGAATTTGAAGTGGGGCAGTGAGATGGGGTAGATCTGAGGCAATATCAGGGCTTTTCTTCTTTGTATTTTAAAAAATACATGAGACCCTTGTAAACAAGAAGGAAGGAAACAAAGCTGGGGCAGGGAAGCTGGTGTACATTGTTGGAGTGTTTCATCTTAGCAGTCATCTAATGAATGAAATAGCAATCATTTGTATGTTTTCTGTTCAATCTATTGTATATTTTGTCTTTTTTTTAAAAAAAAATATATGGGATTGTGAAATACAGCCAATAATCCCCTTACTGAACTAAAAGAGAATTAGAAAAACCTGCTAATAGCTTTTGTGTTTAGAAGTGTAATGTCTTCCTGTGAATTATCTTATGGGTGAAGTGTCTGGAATTGCTTATGAATACTGGGTTATAGAGGTTTTTTTTTTTTTTTTTTCTTTGTTTAACTAAGAGAACTTAAACACGATATTTAAAAAAAAAAAAAAACACACATTTTTATCTCCTGGTAGAAATGTCAGCCACATTTCAATTCACTCTTCGGTTTCCCCTAAAAGGAATGACTTTTACGCATAACAATGGTCTTGTTTTTATAAGTGGTTGGTAATATCTACAAATGTGTAAGGCATTCATTTTCCAGGAGCTTTTTTCTCCCTGGTAACACACCAGGAAATATCAGAGTGTTGTTATTTGAATTCTTTCTTGGGCTCTGCCTCCCAGATGAATTGAAATTCAACTTCGCAGTCAAGTGAGTAGCCATTTAAAGCTCAGGTGTGTATTTCCTAAGACCCTCTCAAAGGATATATAACCGCTTATGTCTTTCCTAAAGACAGCAAACTGAATTTTAATTGGATCTTGCCTCTCCCAAGAGATCGTTATCCCTCTCTTCCAAAGCCATATATTATAAAGCTTCAGTATGAATTGGAACATGGAAGCTGTGTTTGGGTTTAATATTTAAAGTTAAAGTTATAGCAGTTGACACCCAAGTCATTCCAGCAACTCCCCAAACAAAATTTTATTTAATCGGAGTTCCTCAAAAAACGAACATACACACACACACACACACACACGCATGTAACTTGCATGTCAAAATTCCATAAACTTTCAGATTATGAAAAACAGTTTGTTTTCTCAGGAAATAAGTCTCAAATGGGAATAGTTCCAAATTTTTCTTGTTTCAACCCTACCTTGACCTTGTCTGGGGTGGGGAGGGGGAAGAAGCCATGGAAAAGTTTATACATCTACTAAAGACCTGCTGACTCAGAACCGGACCTGGGAAAACCTTATGTGGCTTAGAAAGAATCTTTCCATGTGAGCGACAGCGATGGTGTGAAAGATCATTGGAGGCATGAGCACTCATAGGGCTAGTCTCACTCTGATCTTAGAACTTGGCAAGACAACATGTAAAAGGAAACCGAAAGATTTGTGCGCCAATTCTAAATAACACAGTCATGGGCTTCTTTGCTTCTTATAGTTTAAGAATCTGTGTAATTTTCCGTAAATCAGACTATGAAGACCAAGGTTAAAAATACTGTGAAAACACCCCAGAACAGGCTGAAGAGTGGAATTCATACTTAAAACTCTAAAGGGGCAGGGTTATGGTCTTGCCTTATACCATAACAAAGTGGATCTTTGTGTATTATATATACTTAAGACTGTTCCCCCCTCTCCCCACCCCTGGAAAATTTAAGTGGTATCTTTCTTTCAAATGTGAATGTTTTAGAAATCTGGACTTTTTTCCCTTAAATTTGTAGACAGAGACTTGGGTTGGCAACCAGAGTACCAGGGTAGAGGGCAATGCTTCTTAGCTTTTCTGAGATGTGGTTTCTTCAGTTGTAACATTAGGGGGGTGAGGTAAGTGATCTGTAGGCCAGTTAGAGTTACAACATTTCATGGTTCTAAATTTCAAGTGGCTTTTTCTCTATTTATACATCTCAAGATTTCAGCATTTTTCTGCCATGATGTAAAAGAATATTTGGATTACACACTCAGAACACTCAGTCCCGGAATCTTAGACAGGCTTCAGTTTGTCCATTTATTTCTACTTAATTATCTTCCACTGATAATGGACTTCTTGCTTCTCCTCCATTTTCTTTATCTCTCAGTGGTATCAATAGCTTCTCAGTTACTAGGCTCAAAACACTGGACTTTTCCTCAATTGTTCATTCTCTTTTGTCCCTAACATTAAATCGATCACAAATTCTGTTGGGTGCACCTCTTGAAGGTGAGCACTAGTTTTACAAACAAGAATTACAGAATTGCATAATTGGAAGGGATTCTGTTTACTGGTTCATAGGTTTTATAAAATTGCTTTGAGGATCTAAAGAAGTATATGTACCATTTCCCCGGGGTTGGGGACCGGGGGGATATACGTGTGTGTGTGTGTGTGTGTGTATACACACACACATTTTTTGCATATACTTTACAGGCATCCAAAGACTTCATGAAGTTCACCCATGGATCAAGAATACCTCGAGGAGGGCAAACATCCCCAAAGGCAGAATTTCACCCAGGAACAATCCTAGTAGATGGCTGAGCAGATCTGCTTGAATATTTCTAGTGAATGAATAAACTCAGTCCATTTCAGAGCTTTCTCTTCCCCTGTTTGTAAGGAAACTTTCTGGAAAGTTTATTGGGGGTTAAAATCTGTTTGCCTATAGTTTTCAGTTGATTCTAGGTCTTCAGTACCCAAAAATATCTCCCATATCCCTCCAAATCTTTAATTTTCCTTTATTTAATTTTCCTTTTAATTTAATTTTTCCTTTTATTGTGTGTCTTCCAGACTTCCTTGGTATCCTGTTCATCTTTCTATAGACACCTTTAGAGTTTTTATTTAATTTTCTTTCCTTAAGATGAATAACATTCTTTATATGTGATTTGAATAGCCTGTGTCTTGGTTATTGGAAATTTATTTTCATTTAGGGCATCCAATTTTGACTGAAGTCTTGGACTTGCTATTTGCTAGCCATTTTGTCCTGGTGGTGGTTACTTAACCTCCTCCATTTTGTCCTCTGGAATAAAAAGGAATAGTTATCTTATCATTGTGAGTTTGTTATCTTAGACATACTAGGTGCTCAATAAATGATAGCTGTAATTTTTATTAATTCGGATTAAGATTATTTGGGACATTTTGGAGTTTACATCATAATTAAGGATGGACAATAAAAATCTCCAAAATAATTTTTAAAATATGTACTTATTTATTAGAGAGAGAGAGAGAGAATGAGAGAAAGGAGCAGAGAGGAAGGGAGAGAGAATCTCAAGCTGACTCTGTGCTGAGCGTGGAGACCAATGGAGGACTTGATCCCAGCACCCTGAGATCTCAACCTGAGCAGAAACCAAGAGTTGGGTGCTTCACTGACTGTGCCACTAAGGCACACCTCCAAAATATTTTTAACCAGTATTTAACTTGCCCAATCTTACCTCCAGGTGATATTATTTTTTGTTTTTATTTAAATGCAGAATTTCATAATTACATGTATTGCCAAATGTTAACATATTGGGTTTGGCCCACATGCCAGGCTCCTAAGAAATTACTGAATCCTGATCCTGTCATCCAATGTCCTTCTTAGTTTTGTGGTCTCCACTCAGTGTAGGACAGAAGACCACCTCAACAGCACATATTAGCCGCTTCTCCCCAAGCTGATCTTAATTCATGAAACAACTCTCTGTCAGGATCAGTGTTTGTCATGTATCTTGTTGACATGATACCCTATGCATTTGGGACTCCCCTGACCGAACCACCAAAACGCCCCCATAAACAAAACAACAAACAAATAAAAAAGTAGAAAATGATAGTGTGGTATAAATTGTTCTGCATAAAGTCACCATGTCTCAGTCATTTATCTGAGTTCATGCCAAGTCCCCTAAGTCATAATCAAACTATGTGAAGAAGGCGGGGAATATCCTTGATTTGTACAGAGCCAAACAGATTTTGAGGTGCTTCCCTAAATGTACACCAGATCACTTCTTTGACTTATAAATCAGAGTGAAGCCAGTTTCAAGGACAAATAAAGGGAGAAAACCTGTGTCTTCAAAACGTGGGCCAGTTCTGCAAATATGGCGGCTGTCTGTTCTTCCAGAGAAACTCACGGAGCATGGTGGTGCAGCTCCTTAGACTTGCTAAGGAAAAAGAGGGTAGCTAGGTGAGCTTTCTTTTTTTGCTAGATGCTCTAATCCTCCCCAAGCTCAGGGATAGGGAGAAGGAGAAATGATTAGCTATGCATCCTTTCCAAAAAAATCTGCTAAGCTAAAACTCTCCGAGAAGTTCAACAACCCTTATGAATGAAATTTTTAAGAACGTTTTTAAGATGAATTTTCCACACATCTTTTGGTGATTTAAAAAAAAAGAAGAAGAAGAAGAAAAAGAAAAAAAGAAAACTCAATGCTAATTCCCTTTGCATGAGCTCAGTCTACTTTGCTCTTGCCTCCAGCTGTTGCATGCGTTAGGGTGATATTTGGAAGGACAGCTCATTCCATTTGGAAGGTCGTGCTGGGGAGTGCGGAAGAGGAGAGGCAGAGATGCCAGACAGGCGGGCGAGCCAGCAGACACACGTGGACCATGCTCAGTGAGCTCCTCTTACGGTTGGAGTGTTGCTGCCTGAAATGAAATCCGAGGATCTGGCCTCGAGAGTGCAGGAGGACCGTGACCTCTCTGTGAACTTGGCAGTGAACTCTCCTCCAAAGTGCTTTTGCTCGAGGTCCCTGACACTCCACAGGCCCTTTGCTTTGAATTTAGATTAATTGAGAACTCTGTTAATCTAGTTGAGTGCACCTTCCCAACCCCTGCCATCTACAAATACAAGGAATTTTTAAATGTTTTCTTTTTATTAGAGTCTGTCCCGAAGGTATGGTAAGGTAGGATATGAAAATTTTCACTTTCTTCAGAGGAAGATGCAATGGCCAATCAACGTATCTCTTATCTTAACCTTAGCTTTTACTTAAAGCAAGTAACAAATGTCCAAAAAACATCTGGCTTTCATTTCCTGGATAAAATGCAGAATGAATTAAATTCCCCAAATACATAAACTTCTCCCTACAAATTAGCACATGGAATAAGGTGATGATCTTTTCATATAAGTATTCGGTATACAAAAAGAATGACCCTCTTAAGAACATGTAAATAGTATCCTAGGATGTAGCAAGGAATTAATCGAGCTCTCCAAATTCCCTCATTATCAGGAATGCATTCCACTATGGAAGAAATTGGCATTCTGAGTCTATAGGGCTTCTTTGTAAAGATGGTTCTTTTGGATCATCTATGCTTTTTTCTGAAAAGACAGTACCTAGGACTAGTGTGGCCTAGGGCCATGCTACCTTCCATTCTTAGGGCTCAGGTTCCTGATCTGAAAAATACAATGTGGTGACTTCCTACCTGGCATACTTGTGAGTTTTAGAGACATCACATAGACGCATGGTTTCTGGCACATAGGATACACTTATCAAATTGCTGGCTGGCTCTTCTTCTGATTAAAAGATAATTAGAAACAATGTCTTTGCAGACACCCCCACCTCAGAGAAATTTTGCAGCAGAAAACAACTGGGGGATCCCCTTTAGGAAGTGGTCTTGTGGTCAGTACCTCTGGAAACTTATCCAAAAATTCCCCTTGAGCTGATCCCTGCTGAACCTGTTATATGCTGACTTTCATTAATTTTAAGAAATACTGCTGATTGAATTTTAGAGATCCTGGAAATCCTTGATTCAAAGTGGTTTTCCTCCAGATCTATCTGGGATTTGTAAGGACTTCAGCCATTTCCTAAATGTCACAAAGTAGTCTGGCACAGAGTGATTTTATTTTATTTTATTTTGAAAAATATTATTTTATTTTATTTTATTTTGAAAAATATTATTTATTTGACAGAGAGAAAGAGAGAGAGAGAGAATTAGAAATCACAAGTTGGGGGGAGTGGCAAGGAGAGGGAGAGCCAGACTCCCTGCTGAGTAGTGAGCCCTGATTCAGGGCTCTGTCCTAGGGTCCTGAGATCATGGCCTGAGCCGAAGGCGGACACTTAACCAACTGAGCCACCCAGGTGTCCCTAAAGAGATCTTTGGCTCAGGACAGGCTACCAGAATCCAGGAGATGGGGGAAAGATGGGCCCATAGGAGATGGTCTGAGTTTGTTTTGTGCCGAGGTAGATGCTTTTGCTGATAACGTTTCCCCAGACCACAGGGCAGTGAGTCATTACTGGCCTAATCCAATTTGCTTAGAAGATACGAATTACATTGAAAACCCAGATATTTGATGAAGGTCATCTCATGCTCCTTTAGGTCGCACACAACAGCAGCAACAAAAAGTGATGATAGCGTAGACAGGCAGAGGAAGAGACCTAGGAAACAGTGTTCTTGAACTTGTGTTCTCATTTATGGACATGGAAAAAAAAAAAGATGAAGGAACCATTTGGAATTTTCACTTCTTCCCCCCAGCTCCTGCATCAGCCTCTTCGAGATTACAAAAATCAGCAGATTCCATGGCTGGGCTAAATGTTTTGAAGCAGTGATTCATTGATCATTTCCTCTCACTTGACATGTTTAACCAGACTAAATCAATACTTCCTAAAGGGGCAATGGCTTTGTAAAAAAAACAGCCACACAACTGGGTGACATGAAGCACCTCCAGGATAAAAGAATCCTGTAGACAAATTCCTTCTTTATCTCTTACTGGATCTGTGAATATCTTTGATTCAGACTCATAGGTGTGTGGCCATCTTGAGTTATTGAATTCATGAAGGTCAGGACACAAAAGATTTTTTTTTTCATTCTTCAGTGCATTAACTTGCCAACCACATGGTCTTAAATGACAGACACCAACGAAGACAAAGAATCTTAGTTTTAAATGGAGCAGAAGAGGTTGAAAGATAACTATGTCAAGCATCCAAAGAGCCATCCCCCCACTTTTCTTAATAAAGAATGCACTCAATTCCAGCATATTTAGGAAACAGTGCCCTTGCTTAACAAATTGACGTCACACCAGCCCAGTGTCCGCTCCCAGGCTTTATTCCTGGCAGTTCAATGAGTGCGGTATTTCAACTGGAGAACGTGCAAAGAACAAAAACAAAGGGTGTTTTTTAAAAAAATGTAATCCCTTCCGAGAAAACATGAAGGGACAATCACTTCTTCACGTGGATTGTCCCCTGGATTCAAAACTGTGCAACCAAAGACAGTTTCAGAGGGACAGATGGTCCTGGCCGTTAAGAGGGAAGGGGGCGGGAAAAGGAATAAATGAACACAGTTTTCTGTATCAGCAAACAAAAGCGAAGGGCAAACAATAGGAATGAGCCAGCCACCATTGAATCAGAGAGTACCGCTAAACATACCTTGACTTTCTTAACACAGGGAGATCTACTTCTTCGTTAGCCAGTCTGTGCACATGCACAGAGACTCCTGCCTGCCTGCCCACCCTTGAACCTAAGGATGCTGCTTCTCCCAGAGGAACTGCGTTTTGGCCGGGTGCACGCAGCCCTCCCTGCGACTTGACAATGCCACTCGTGAAAACCAGTAAGGGACTGCTGAATGAGGTCGAGGACGTGCATCGCACTGGTTTCCTTCGGTCGAATCGCACATTTGGACGGGTGTGGTCAAGTGCACAGGGCACGCCAGGACCTTGCTTCCCCTCCGGGCTGTGGGGGATGGGGCTGTGGGGGATGGAGCCATGGGTTGTGGGATGGCGCCCGGGGGGTGGGGAAAATCCATTTGAACGCTGCTGTCTCCTGCGTGGGGCTGAGGCCTGCCAGCTTTTGTTTACTCCTTCTTACACAAGAAGATCGCAGCTGTTTCTTTCCGTAAAAAGGAGGAGAAGAATATAGCCACCTACCTCATATTTTCCCCTCCTCCAAATGTGTGGGGAGCCCAACAGCTGTCTTTGCCAGTCCTGCCACTCAGGATTGGATAGCTCTACATGAGCAAGAGTGGAGTGGGGACGCTGAGATTGCTGGCTGGCGTGAGGTGGCAGGTGGGAAGGAGCCGGTCTCCTAATGGGCTCACGTGGTGTGCTCCTGCGGGGATTGAATCAAAAAAGAAAAAAAAAAAAAAAGCATTTAAAGGAGGCAATGAAGGGAAGTTGAATACACACGTCTTGCATTTCATACTTACAGATCTGAATGGCCGTGAAGCATGAATTCACTGGCTGTTAGTACTGGAAGGGATTTGAAAGGTCCTCTTGTCTGGGAGTTTTCAAATTATTTTTAGCAGCGGACTTTTTCTTTTTTTTTTTTTTTTTGGCCCGAGCACATCTTAGCCCAGGAGTATCATATCATAAACGGAAATACCTACATAGAACACGCAGGAACATCAGTGGGAAAAGTGGGATCTAAGAAATGCAGCTCTGGGAACACATGGACTCGGCACTGGGAACACAATAGGAGTGGTGGGGACTGTGGCAAACTGGCTGGGCCTGTTTGGGGTGTGCCAGCTGCCACCCCCTTCCAGCATACTGCCACCTGTGCCAGGTGGGGACCCATTCACCCATTCATCCCTTTAATTAATTCATTCATTTCCTAAGTCCTTACTACATACCACGTAGAGTTTTATGCATACATAAAATGGATAAGATCCCTGTTCTCGGAATGCTTATATTCCAAGGTAAGAGGCAGTTAATAAAAAGGGAAATGCATAAAAATGTATGTATTTGTAAGATGTGAAATACCCCAAGAAGAAAAGTAAAGCAGGGTAAGGGATAGGAAGTAACTGAGAAAGGAGGCATTAAAGAGAACTATCTGGAAGGGACTTTTAAGGGAATGCATTATAGCAGAGAATTAAGTGATGGGAAGAAATGACCCGTGTGAGGATCTGGGGGGTATGGCGGGGTGGGGAACATCCCAGAGAATAAAAAAGGAGAGGGTGGGCATTCTGAGGCAAACATTGCTTTTACCCACCACCCCTTCTAACTGAGGACCATTTGGAAGTCTGCCCCGGTTCAAACTCTTCTGTGTACCTTAGACAGGAGACCAGAGAGGTAAAGATGCTTGTCCAAGGCTACACAGGGAGGCACTGGGACTGGAGCCCAGATATTTCAGCTTCCATCCAGTCCAGTGCTCTTTTTCCTATCAAATGTGTGCACTCATCATTTTCTTTCATGCCCCAAGAATGGGGTAGTCTTGAGTCGACATGACTAAGGCTTAAATGACTAATGAACAACAACGCAAAAAGTATCAATTTCCAGTTGGGAATTCAAGGAAATATCTAACTTTTCCTAGAAGTCTGTCCTAATTAACCTAGTCAATTTCTACCCTGGGGTATAATTCTAGGTTGTGTAGCCTTACCATCTTTCTGTGCTTTTTACAAATATGATTAATATTTAAGTCATTTACTCTTATCCAATAAATTAAATCCCACAGCAACCAAAGAGTGTAGAATACAGAAAAAAAAAATCCAAGTTACCGGTGAAGAGAACAAAAATTATCAGCTAAGTCTGACCAATTTCAAGAGGCATGTTGATTTTTTTTAAAAAATATGCTCAAATTATCCAGTTATCTCACATCCCTAGTTCACTTCCCTCTCAAAAGTTAGGTCAGCTGAGAGATGAAATACTGGTCTTTGATTATCTCTGGGTTCAGAGAACAGAATACAGCAGTTTGCTTCTGCTCAGTCAACCCATTACTAGTTCTCCAATTAGCCAGACATTAAAGTCAGGTAAAAAAAAGAATATTGACCTATCAGAATGGATAAAACATTATGGCGGGCTCCTCCTTCTCCCACTTTCCTCCTCTGCCTGAGGCTACAGCCACAACGGGGATGGCTTCCATCTGTGTTAAAGGAACACGACTTACAGATTGGCTCCAAGACAAAAAAATGCACCTTCATCTTCTGCAACAGGTATAAAATGTACCCCGATAATAACCTATAACTTCTCTCTTCGTTTCTTAAATACAAATAAAATTTGCTTTTCATTCATATTTCATTACAAAAAATACATATAGGTTGAAAAATCAGAGAGAAGCTCACTCAAAAGAATCTTTTGTATTTAGTTTTCCCTTCTAGTCGGTAGATGTGAAAGGCAGTGTCATGTCCCACTCATTGAAATCTTTCGAAATGCCATTAGACTTTTCCGAATCTTCTAGATAACATGAAAGGAAATCAATAGAGATCCTCCCAGGTGAAAGGAGTTTGACTAGTTAGTGTGTCACTCATTTAGTTTAACCAATTAGAAGGCAGTCAGTTGTTAGATATTGGTTATGTTTCATTCTTAGGCATTTATACATGCTTCTGTGGCAGATTTTGTTTAGGAAACATCAATAGCAATGGCAATGCCCAAGGAAGAAAAACAACCTATAAAATTAAAGTCTAGGTTTCCCTTTTATTGAAAGTACAGAGGAAAATTATCTTGAGATAAGCATAGACCATTTATGGGACATGTCTCAGAAATATTTATTTTTTTTTTCTATGTGTGCTTTGGGTTGATACTGATTTAGTTAAATCTCTGAATTATTTTATTAAGCATTTAATTTAGTGGGTATCTACAGTAGGGGAGGTAGGAAAACGTGGGTATAATTTATACAGTTGTTTACAGTGTTCATAGAGATTGGACTAACCCATAAACTAACATAAGTGTCATCAAGTATAAAATTTGTGTTATGAAAATTATAAAGGGCTAAAATAACTAGGGAAGAGTTTATGGAAAATGAAGTTTGGATTGGGTCTGAAATCATAGGTTAGGATTGGATTTGTGGAGAGAAAAGAAACCTGGCAAAGAGACAAGCATGACAAAGCCACAAGGCAGTAGCAAGCCTGCCCAGTACATGAAGGAAGGGGGTTGGGAAATGACAAGATCGGAGTAGAGAGGATGCCTGACAGATACTAGTAAGGCATACTGGGGAGAAACTTGGATCCTGGGAAGAGAAACTTGTGTTGTTCTAAGAGGCACTAGAGAAACCTTGCTTGGTTTCTCTAGCTTGGAGCTAGAGATGCTGGTGGTGATAATGCAGAAAAAAAATGTGAGGGACATAGGATCAAAATTTCAAAAATCACTTGGAAGCTTACTGCAACATTCCTGCATAAATGGCCCCCAAAGGGTGGTAACAAAAAGAAAAGAGGTCTAAAGAAGAACGTGGCATGATGCTTGACTCCGTCCTACATTTATTCACAGAGATGGATTGGATGCCTCTCTGTGCTATAGATATAAATGCACAATACCATCTCTCCCCTATGGGTTGTAAAGTCTAGAAGACTGTGATCAGGACTGAGGTTGAGAACCCGTATGTGGGTCTTTTAGGAAAGTGGTATGTCAAATGACTCTTGCAGAAAGTGAGACCAGACAAATAAAATACTCAAGTCCTTGGGCTATTCTTTTATCCTTAGTGAGCCTGGTCATCCTGTAGGAAAACAACCAAGGAGTGAGATAATGCTTGGTCAGCCTGCATGTCCATCAGCCTTGGCAATGGCTAAAGGTTGACCTCTGAACTCCCAAAACCCCACTCCCAAGTGCCAGCGATCTTTTCAGTATCAAAACTGGTGGGAAAAACTCTGGACCAGTACTCATATGTCTCCTGACTGGAGTCTTGACTCTGACACTTGCTTAGTAGTATGATCTTGGGAAGTCATTTATACTTTCAAAAATCTCATTCGGTTTCTTCATTTTTGAAGCTGAACTAAGACCAGTTTCCTGGCAAACTCAGAGGATTGTCAGGAGGATCGAGGGAGAAATACTTATTAAGGTCACTAGAGTGCTATGATGACAGTAGGCCCCGAAGAGAGTGAAGAAGACCACTTGCCCTGTTCTGGTTATCAGGGAGTGATTTTTTAAAAAAAGATATGTAAGAATCATTCTTATGCTAGGAATTTTAAGCCTTGATCTAAAGAAACAACTCTGGTCTAGTGATGTGTTAGTTAAATGTTTTTGCTGGGGAATGTCTTTTTTAGCTCCAAATGAAAATTTGCATAAATCTTCAACATATGAGACAGAGAAAACAGGGAATCATTTTTAGCATAAAGATTTTTTAAAATAATTTTTAAAATTTACTTGTTAGGAAATCCATTGATGGAAATAATGAAATTGTTTCGAGTAACATGAAATTAGAGATGGAATCATATCCACTTCAACCTCCAATTTCATATTTTTTTATTTTGGTTGCAGTATCAAGACAATTGTCATTCACATAGATAAGTAGCTAAAAATGGCAATAATTAGCTTTATCAGTTTACCTTGAATTCTCTGCAAAATCTTTAAATAAACAGAACAGGAAAAGCTTTGCTTCAATGTCTGAGCACAAAAAAAGTTAACAGACAGGAAATGTTAATACAAAGAGGAAGAAAAAAGGTTAAATTTGGTACACACTGCTTGGGTATAAGTTTTGTTTTATTAATGTGTTTTAAATAGTAAAATGTTTCAACAGCAATTGTTTGGATCAAATACCTGTGGAACTGTTAAAAGAACTCTCTGGAACCTTAAGCGTCTACAGAATTGTGTTTGAAGCTGGCCATGGGCATTGAGCACAGGATACTGTTCTAAGCACTGTGTTTTATTTCTTAGTTCTGGTAATCACTGTATGAGGTGGAGGAGACCCTGAGACTCACGAAAGTTGAGTGACTTTGCATAGAGCGCACAGTTGGAAAATAGCTCAGGCAAGATTCAAACCCAGGTTGTTTGAATCCAGGGTCTTAAGCCCCGGAGGAGGAGAATGGATTTATCTCTGGCTATGCAACTTAGTAGTCAAGCAGTTTCAGTTTTCGCACCAATCAATTACATATCTGTTGTGAAGCTTAGTTATGACACTATCTGAAAACCTGTGCATTTAGTAGGTGTTTAATAGATGTTTGCTGAGACTGAATTTACCCTATGGCTGACTCACAAAACCAGCTACACAGAATCCCTTAATATGGCGGTTGACAAACTACAGCCACAATATCTGGCCTGCAGCCTAATCTTATAAATAAAGTTTTATTATAACACACCTATTCGTGTATATTTCTGTATTGTTCATGTAGTTGTGACAGAGATTGTGTGACTCACAAAGTCTGAAATAGTCACTCTCTGGCCTTTTACAGGAAAACTGTGCCCATCCTTAGTCTGATATAATGACTATATTTTCTCTCAATGTCTTGAAACATGGAACCATCTCAGATAGCAATTCAGGTGCCTACAGTTGAAGTGGGGGATGGGTCCTCACTCATGCACCTGCATGTGGTCGGGACTGGTGAGGTTGTTTTGGGCAAGTAAGTGCTCTCTGTGCTACCATACTTTCCCTGCTCAGTCTACCAATACATCTTGGTCTGCATCAACATGTTTTTAGCGTGTTTTATATATTGTAAAACATAGCTATGTTTGGGTGCCTGGGTGGCTCAGTGGGTTAAGCTTCTGCCTTTGGCTTGTGTCATTATCTCAGGGTCCTGGGATTGGGCACCGCATCTCTGCTATCTGCTCAGCAGGGAACCGGCTTCCCCCTCTCTCTCTGTCTGCCTCTCTGCCATTTGTGATCTCTGTCTGTCAAATAAATAAATAAAATCTTTAAAAAGCAAACAAACAAAAAACATAGCTATGTTTATTGGAGAGATTTTTTTAAAAAGATGGGATTAAGAAATCAAGCTACTGATAGCTTAGAAATAATTGTTGGCAAAATTCAGGAATTTTTTTTTTTTAAAGAAAAAGTTGGGCTATTCTCCATCATAAATGAACACCAAACAAAGAAATAGTATTACATTGGGTGTTACTTAAGTTAAATAAAGGAATTATTTCCTTTGGGTTTAAATTGTTGTTTGTGGAATTTCTTAAGGAACACAGAATTGGAGGGAAGTAGAGAAGCAATACAGGTTCTGCATCTCATTCTACAAAGTGGGCAGGATGCTTTTGGTCAAAAAAATTCCACATTATCTTGGTTAATCAGATCACATTGACAGTTTCAAACCTCATCTTCCATTTCTATACCTATTTGAAGCTGACTAGGAAGTGAACATTAGCAGAAGAGATTCTATGTTTCACAAAAGCTCAGTAATCACTCCCCTACCTACAACCTCAGTGACTTGGTGTCTGTGGGTGGTTTCCCCTACCTATAGAAGTATATTTGTGTTTAGAATATAAGGCTATAATAGTGATTTTTAAGCATATAAGGCAACAACTAAAAACTTGGGGAAAAATTCCTTTCATTCATTCATTCTACAAATATATATTGAGCGCTAATGATGGACTAGCCACTGGTCATACATGACATCCAACTCAGACATGTTAGCAGTGCTGATGGAGCTGGGGAGGACAGATAAGAGGCACCACTTATTTATTTTTTTTTTCAAATTTTGATAAGCATAAAGAAAATGAACAGGGTGAAGTGATAGAGAAAAACATGGTTAAAAACAATGGGAAGTGACTATGGTGGTTGTGGAGGGTAGGCAGGAAGAAGGATCTGGCTGGATGTGCAAAGGCCCTGAGACATGAACAATCTTGGGATAATCAGTGAATTGAAAAGATGACTGTGCTTGGACAGAGTGGAATTAGATGAGGTTGGAGAATGAATGAAAGATCTCCCAACCTATTTCAAGACAGAAGAACAAGTTAAGGTTTTGTATTTTTTTAAATTAAAATATTGCTTGACTTACTATAAGAAAGACTGATACAAGAAAGCTTGTCTGGATGAACTTTTGATGTCCCTTCTAAGTGACATTATTTCTCATCTATTTATCGTTGAAATCTCCAGCTAAGGGAAAGGTAGTGATTGTGTAATATGACACACCCTTTTGTGGATAATTATATAATGCCACTAGGGTAAAAGCATTTAGAGAGAGGAGGTAATTTCACTCTTTTCAGCCTGGAATTTTTAGTAGATGAAGACAAAACATTTTCGGCTGTCTCCAATACATTGCCATCTCTGCAGAGAATCCGATTACTCCCCTTTCTCCCTTTTACAAAAGATTCATGTCTCAATTTATCTCACTAAATAAAAACATTTATGTAAACTTTGCAAACTGCATTCCTGAGAAACCAGCAGAACCAAAAGGCAATAATTAATGCAGGATTCATGTATATATGTGTTGTATTTAACTTGTTGCAATGCCACACATAGTGTTGCAATTTATGATGCTATCATAGTGAACTTGACAGGGAATTATAACTTCTGAGATGTTAGGATTTTGCAGATGATAATTTACGACACTATCTCTACATATAAAAATATGATCTCAGGAGGTATCCCAGGCCACGTTGCAATTTAGAGGAGTCTGAATAGAGTGATAAAATTATGATGATGATAATTATTAGAATGAAAGCCAGCTATCACTAAGCAACTGGACAGAACAGAGAAGTCTGGATTAATGATGCTTTAGAGCCAAGGAAGGAAATTGGTTCCTTCTGCATTATGGGTCACTCAACTTTGAAGGGCTTGGTTGTGAAATATGAGATGATAGCATGTATCCCATTAATATCACTTACCTTCAGAGAGGATCAATACAGAAATGGGAAAGGTAGAGTTTCAAGTTCTATAGTTTCCACCTGCAATTTCACTAGTAAATGGAAAAGCCGGGATTGATTACTTAGAAGATTAAACTATTACTGCAAAGCTGTTATGGTGAGTAGATTATATGTCTTTTGTAAGCATGCTATTCTGGGGGAGCACGTGTGGTGTCTTGGAAAGAGCAAGATGAAGAGCCAGAAGACTTGATCTGCTCACTGCAGATTAGTATGACTTTGGACAAGTCACTTGATCTCTTCGTCAACTTCCTCATCAGTAAAATGAAGCCAGAATATATTACTTCTTTTGCCTACTTCACTAGAGTTTTTCAGTCAAAAGAGAACATTGGGTTATCTGTGAAACACTATACTTTTGCACTAATTATTATGTATTGTTTTTCAGTGGAAATTAGGAGATTACTCGATGGTCACTGTAATGTATGTGCCTTGTCACACTTTTGGGACCCAAGGGACATCTGTACCTTAGGTGGTGCCACATTGAGGGAGAGGGGTTGTCGATGTACTTTACCTTTTTAATTACCCTTGGTCTCAAAACAAACAAATGAATTCTATCATTCTTCCTTTTGCTGAAGATCCTAAGCTGTGATTTGGAGAATAGAACATTTACAAGGAGAATAAAACAATTAGGTAGGCTTCAATCAGTAAAGACTCTTTGGTACTCTCACTCAACGGTTAGAAAAATTATAAATATCACTGCCTATTGGACATCTCTTCTGGATATCTCACAGATACTCAGCATGTCTACAACTGAATTTATTTCTCTTCCCTTTCATAATGAACAATATGATCATCTCTATTATTGCCAAACCCAGCAACTTGGGAGTTAGTTCAAATTTTTCTTCTAGTTCAACTCCCACAGTACACCCAACATTAACCCCCTAAATTCCATTTCCTTAATTTATTGGGGAAACATACATTCCATTCTATTCGTGTTGCCTCTGCCTTGATTCTGATCCTTATTTTTCACAGCAGAATTACAATAATAGTTTCCTAACTGTTCTCCTTTGTCTAGTACCCGCTCTTATATATAAACCATCCTCTTCAGAAATGGCAGACTAACTTTCTAAATTAGAGATTTGACCAAATTATTCTCCTGTTAAGAATTTGGTAATGCTTCCCAGGGCTTCCAAGTCACAGTATCTCATCAGATATGATTTTGTTTTCTGCCCCCCCCCATATCTATCCTCAATCAAGCCTCATTAGCCATACCCTGAAGCATGTCCTCTGTTTTGTCAATATCATACTGTTTCATGCTTCTAGACTTTCACATATGATGCTGTCATAGCTTGGGAAATTCTTTTCCCCCTTCTATGCCTGGCTAACCATTGTTTAGTCTTCAAATTTCAGCTCTATTGCATCTCTTTCTAAAAGACTTCTTGTTGTCTATTCATTTTATTGTCACTTCCCTGGGCTCTGAGAATGCCCTGTGTACATCGTTACTGTATTCATCAATCCCAATTAATCCTAATCTTAATGTTTTCCTGTGTATCACTAGATTCAAATACTGATGGGGTCATAACCTGGTACTCATTAATTCAACTTCTTCCGAATGGATGAATCAGCCCATTTAATACGGTGGCCATGTCAGAAGAGTAGAGTCATACCCTGACTGGGTGGAATGAGACAAGGGGAGCCAAACTCTAAAGTCATTTCCTGCGAAGGCATTGGAGTGACAATTTAAGGACGCAAAAGGGAACAAACTGAAAAAGAATGAGAAGGAAGAAGACCAGAAAAGTTCAGGATAAATCTTATAAAAATAGTTTCTAGCCAAGGGTTGACATGCCCACTAGTTATGGGAGCATCCTCAAAGTTATAAGATTACAGAGGACACTACGGTATTTTGCATTGTTTGAGAGAAAAGGAATAGTCAGTGCAAAGGCAAGAGTGTTTAAAGAACATTAAAAAAGGCCAGTTTGGCAGGAGCAGAGTGAGTGAGGGTGTTGGGCACTGAATTGCGTCCCTTCAAATATCACATATTGCAACCCTAACCTTCAGCATATCAGAATGTCACTGCATCTGGAGACAGGGCCTTTTAAGAGATGATTAGGTTAAAATGAGGCCATGAGGATGGGCTCTGATCTTGTCTGACTGGTATCCTGACAAGAAGAGAAAATTTGGACATACACCGCACTGAAGGAAAAATCACATGAAGAGTACTGCAAAAAGGTGGACACCTACCAGCCAAGAAGGAACACCTCAGAAGAAACAAAACCCATTGGCACTTTGATTTTGGGTTTCCAGCTTCCAGAACTGTGAGAAAATAAAGTTCTGTTGTTTCAGACACCCATTCTGTGTTATTCTGTTACGGTGCCCTAGCAAATTAATACAGAGGGGAAGAGTAGTAGATCTGGTCAGCAAAATAACAGGAGTTTGAGCAGAGGGTGTGGGGGAAAATTGTGCTGTGGGGCTCTGTAGGTCATTGTAAGGAGTTAAGATGGATATTATCATCTGACTTTTACCTTCATGGAGATTGGGAACTGACCAGGAGTCACACTGATAAGGCATTCAAAGTTGTCAACTGTGTAGGCGAGAAGGATATTGGGGATGCTTCCTTCCTTTCATTTAACACCTGTAAATAAATGAGATCCAAATTTCTTCCCTAAGAACTGATAAAACAGGATCTCAAAGTGACCTGCCCAAGATGACAGAGTAATTGTGTATAAGAATAAGAATCAGGCATCCTGTACCCTTTACTACTTTGTGCTTGGAGAGAAATGCATTTGGCTCCTCAAGTAAAGAATATTATGCAAGTTCAATTGCATAATATTTGGGGAAGGTTGGATGTATTTGTGTGAGCATATATTAACACTCGAGTGAGTTATGGTAGGAAGGGAATATTCTGTGATACTCTCAGCTGCCCATCCATGTCTCTGTGACTCAAGGATACATAGCTTAAAAGACTGGCAGGAACAAGTGGAAATTATTCATGGGCTCTAGTCACAGACTGTGTTTCCACAGATGTCCTTCATGGTGGATCATTTCATTGATAGAATAATTTTCAGAGATGACAATAGCAATGGCTAACCTCTAAACTATTCTCCAACAGGCTAGGAAAATGAGGATTTCTGATTTTAAGTTAATAAAGATTTTGTGTATGTGAGTGTATGTATATACATATATGTATACATACACAACATATGTAATTTGTATAATACATATATGACATGTACATATATATGTATATGTACTCTATCATATATATACTATATATGTTATATATTTCTATATACAATAGAGAAATATCAAACAAAGATAATAAAATATGTTTAACTGCATAAATATGCTTAATTAAGTCTGAAGAATGTTACATAGAGGTCTGAGTTTAAATCCTAATTCTGGTTCTTAACTAACTACATGAACTTGGAAGCATTAATGAACCTCATCAAGGTTCAATTTCCTCATCTGAAAAATAGGATCATAATCTTATTATTATCTAGCTCATAGGGTTGTGACCAGATTAGAGCAGATACTGGGCATCAGTCTCTTAAGATAATGCCTGGGTCACAGTAAGTGTTCAATTAGGGTAGCTTATTTTCATTAATTTTTTTTTTCTCTTCTGCTTGCCTTGGTTTTAATTTCCTCTTCTTTTTCTAGTTTCCTAAGATGGAAGCTAAGATCATTGATTTGATCTTTCTTCCTTTCTAATGTAGACATTTGATGCTATATTTTCCCTAAGAACTGGCCCCATTAGTTTCACTCCACAAATTTGATATATTGTTTTTATTTTCATTCAGACCAAAACACTTTCTAGTATTTTTTTGTGATTTTTCTCTTTCATCCATGGGTCAATTTCCAAATATTTGGAGAGTTTTACAGGTATATATTTCTGGTATTGAGTTCTAGCTTGAATTTCTTATGGCCAGAGAACATATTTTGTATAATGTTAATCCCCTTAAATGTATTGAGAATTGTTTTATGGCTCATAATAATGTCTACTTTATTTTATTGGATGCTCTATATGCCCTTGAGAATAACATGTATTCTGATATTGTTGGATGGAGTACTCTATAAATGCTAATTAGGTCAGCTGTTGTTCTAGTGGCCAAGTATTCTGTATATTCACTGATTTACTCTCTACTTTTGCTATCACTTACTGAGAGTAAAGAGTTGAAATTTCCAACTATAATTATTGGAACCATAAAATGTCACTCCAGAATTTCTTTGATTAGAGTTTGCATGGTGTATCTTTTTGCCATTCTTTTTTTTTTTAATTATTAAAATCTATTTGTTAAGTGGTATCTTTCAGGCATCATACAGTTGGCTATTGCTTTTTTATCCAATCCAATAATATCAGTCATTTCATTCAAGTATCTAGACCTTTTACAATCAATGTAGTTATTGATATTATTGGTTTTAAATCTTCCATATTGCTATTTGCTATTTGTTTATCTTTTCTTATTTATTCTCTCCATTATTTTTTTGTATCAGGTGAGTATTTTTATTATTGTTTCATTTTTACTATTGGATGATTAGCTATAACTTTTAACTTTTTTTAGCAGTTGCACTGAGGTTTACATTATATATTTTTAACTTCTCACAATTTGCCATTAAGTAACATTACAACACGTCACACATAATATAGGAACCTTACGGCATTGCATATGTGCAATTCTTGTTTGATCCTTTCTGTTTTGTTGCCAAACTTTTCACTTCTATTTACAACATAAAATTCAGAATTCACTGCTTTTATTTATTTACTTATTTTTTTTGAAGAGCTGCATGTCTTCTAAAGTGGCTGGAAAAGACGGAAAAAAAATCTGTTCTATACTGACCCAAATTTTATCTATTTCTTGTGCTCTTTATTCCTTTATGTAAACCCAAATTTCTGCCTTTTGTCATTTTTTATCTGTCTAGAGAATTTTCTTTAATATTTGTACAAGTGAACATTTGCTGGTAATGAATGCTCTCCCCTTTTGTTTGTCTGAAATTTTTTTTTTAATTTTTTATTTTTTATAAACATATATTTTTATCCCCAGGGGTACAGGTCTGTGAATCACCAGGTTTACACACTTCACAGCACTCACCAAATCACATACCCTCCCCAATGTCCATAATCCCACCCCCTTCTCCCAAACCCCCTCCCCCCGGCAACCCTCAGTTTGTTTTGTGAGATTAAGAGTCACTTATGGTTTGTCTCCCTCCCAATCCCATCTTGTTTCATTTATTCTTCTTCTACCCACTTAAGCCTCCATGTTGCATCACCACTTCCTCATATCAGGGAGATCATATGATAGTTGTCTTTCTCTGCTTGACTTATTTCGCTAAGCATGATACGCTCTAGTTCCATCCATGTTTGTCTGAAATTTTTATGTGGCTTAAATTTGGAAAGATATTTTTACTTTTTAAAGAACTCTTGATTGGTGTTTTGTTTTGTTTTGTTTTTGTCTTTCGGTATTTTAGATGTTTCTCTGACATCTTTTGATTTGAACAGTTTCTGATGAGAAGTATGCCTTCATCCTTTTGTTCTTTTTTATGTAATTTGTCTTTTCCTCTTAGTTGCTTCCAAGATTTTGTCTTTAACACTGTCCCCCCCCAAGCTCATTATGATTTTTTAAAAAAAGATTTTATTTATTTATTTGACAGAGAGAGAAAGAGAGATCACAAGTAGGCAGAGAGGCAGGCAGAGAGAGAGGGGGAAGCAGGCTACCTGAGGAGCAGAGAGCCTGACATGTGGCTTGATTCCAGGACCCTGAGATCATGACCTGAGTGGAAGGCAGAAACTTTAACACACTGAGCCACCCAGGCACCCCTCATTATGATTTTTTAAACTTTTTTGTAAAGATTGTTATTTTCTGCTGAAGATTCATTGAACTTCTTGGATGGTTGGGTTTATTTTTTGCAATTTAAATCAAATATTGTAATTTTCAATTTCAATTTTTTTTTTAAGATTTTATTTATTTGACAGACAGAGATCACAAGTAGGCAGAGAAGCAGGCAGAGAGAGAGAGGAGGAAGCAGGCTCCCCGCTGAGCAGAGAGCCCAATGCGGGGCTCAATCCCATGAGCCCGAGACCATGACCTGAGCCGAAGGCAGAGGCTTTAACCCACTGAGCCACCCAGGCGCCCCTCAATTTCAATTTTAATATTTCAAATATTCTGCTCCCCTCTTCATCTCCTGGAACTTTAATTTCATGTATTTTATACACAATATTGTCCCATATCTCACTGATTTCTTGTTTGTTTTCATCAGTCTTTCTGTTTGTTTTAGATTTCTTTTTGCTCTATGTTCAAATTCACTGATATTTTCTTTTATAGTGTCTAATCTGCTATTAATCCATCTAATGGATTTTTTTTACATCATATACTATATTTTTCTTTTCTAGGAATTCCATTTGGGTGTTTTTATCTTTAAAATTTCCCCTTATCATGCTCTTTTTCCCCCTACCTTATTTAACATTTAAAGAATATTTATATAAGATATTTTTACATACATGCCTGCTGGTTCCATCATTTTGGCGTGTTTTTGTATTCTTTGATTTATTCCTGGATTTATTAATTGTGTTGTATTTTTGAATTAATATTAGATTATTTTTTTCCTGACATATGATTAGGTTACTTGGAAACAGTTGGATCCTATCCTGTAAGCTTTGTTAGAGTGGGTCTAGAGCAGTCTCCTTAAGCTATGGTTAATTTGCCCCATTAATGAGATAGTGCCCCACTGAGGATTCTACCCAGTGTTCACTGAACTATGACATATTTTCATTCTTGCTTTCAGGATAACAAACTAATCTCAGCCCTGTGTGAGCTTAAGGGGTTTGCCACCTACCCCTTTCTTGTATTTATTTCCCCAGTTTTAGTTAGTTGCTTCCCCTGAATGTGAAGATCATAACTCAGCCAATAATGTGAGGAAACCCTTCTCTGTATCTCTAGAGTGCAGCTTTCCTGTGCACAACTTTCTTCTTTTTGCTACTCACCCTTCAGAGACTAGCCTCCTGTATCCCTAAACTTCCATCTCTA
Organism: Mustela nigripes; assembly: GCF_022355385.1. Lineage (NCBI taxonomy): Eukaryota > Metazoa > Chordata > Mammalia > Carnivora > Mustelidae > Mustela > Mustela nigripes. The sequence goes on from NC_081562.1 coordinate 27,550,630, forward strand.
TCTCCTCAACTTATCAAGTCTGATGAACTACACTTGTGTCCCCTCTTGCCTGTGCTACAGCTGGAAACTTCCTATATACCAGTTAGCTGGTGAAATCACAGGGCTTTTAGGATGAACAACTTTCTTGATTTAGTCAGGACTATTTCACTTTTAGCACTGAAAGTCTCATGTTCTGGGAACTCTCTACGTTCCAGGCAAACAAAGATGGTTGGTCACTCCTAGTCACATTGTTGCTTTCTTTATTTGGGAGATTGCAGTCCTGTACTAACTTTGGGTCAATATCTAAAAACTGTGGGACACACACACACACATTTCGATATTCTAATTGTTTCAAGTTGTTCCTGTTTCTCTGTTTTGGTCAGAAGCGGAAACCCTGATTTATTTGGGGGTTCACTTATTCTTTTATGTGAAAAATTGGAGAAGACAGAAACAAAATTGGAAAGACCAGTTGAGACCTATATTATTATGGTCTTAGATGATGATGGCTTAGACACAAATAGTGATATATGTGATGGTTATCGGTGGAAGGAGTTGAGCTATATTTGAGATATATGTTAAGTAGGACAAGGTCCTAAAACAATCGATGAGATACTTTTTCTAAACTTACTTTGATAATCCAAATAATTGTAAACCCAATTACTGTGATTCAGCATATATTCTTTGATCTTGCCCACAAGGTTTCATAGGTTAGATCCCTAGGAATAAGGACCCATGCTCACTGGGCAGAGAATCTGGTAGTTGGTGAAAAACTTGGCAGAAAGGAGTCAGCAATTCATAGATGATGTAGAGTAAGAGGTTGCACTTCAGGGCATAGTAGTTGTAGTAGTTGGCATATTTGGGTCTCTCCCAGGAATGGAAATTCCCATGAAGTTTGTTGTCACCAGAAGGGAAGAGGAAATATGTGTCTAGGCCCAGTGGGCCATGTCCTTTGACATCTGATAGGTTCACAGCTACCTGGGCACAAAGTCTCTGCTAATCCTTATGCAGATGTTGGGCATCATGAAACTTTACCGAGGATCCAGGAAAAAAAATTATTTATATCCTCCATGTTTTCTTTCACATACTTCATCAAGATTTAGATGCTCTAATTAATTGAATGCAGACCGACTTTTTGGGAATGGAGAAAAGTGATAGCCTAAGAAATACCCATATGGGAACGTCTCGTGGGATAACACAAGATTACATATAACTCTAACCTCTGTGGAAATGCCTCACAGGAAGGCCAAACAAATTCAATTGGCTGATGTCAGATCTTTCCTGAGTGAGCAGAGGAAAAAAATGTGGGGATTGGATGTATGATACAGGGGAAGGAATCAAATCAAGGGAGAAAAGAGAAAAGAGGTGACTTTCTCAGGGGTTTTCATCCTCAACTGAAATTTACCAAGGAGAGAGAGAAAAAGTGACCAAATTTTTTTTTTCATGCTTTGTTGTGAATGCATATTTTTATTATGTTTTATAAAAATAAATCTCTCTTATAAGGCAACTTCGTGCTCAGGTGATTCATACATTTGTGTTAACAAATAGCTTTTCAGTGACAGAAATCTGGAAAAATGTCATAGAACAGGTCTCTCCAAAGAAAATTCTAGAGAACGAGGGACTGAAATAAGCAGATTAGAATATAAGATCTTCAGGGAAGGAACCACATCTGATATATTGAACTAACTGCCAACACTCAACCCTCATGCCTGCACATGGTAGGTGTTCAACATATATTACTGAATAAAAGCTAAATTTTGAGAAATAAAAACATTGCATGAGCAAATGACTTTGGAAATGCTATATCCAACCCCCTTTTTTCATATTTTTTTATTAACTTCTTTTCAGCATAACAGAATTCATTGTTTATGCACCATACCCAGTGCTTCATGCCATATGTGTCCTCCGTAATACCCACCACCTGGCTTCTCCAACCTCCCACCTCCTGCCCCTTCAAAACCCTCAGATTGTTTTTCAGAGTCTATAGTCTCTCATGGTTCATCTCCCCTTCCAATTTCCCTCAACTCCCTTCTTCTCTCCATCTCCCTATGTCCTCCATGTTATTTGTTATGCTCCAACAAATAAGTGAAACCATATGATAATTGACTCTCTCTGCTTGACTTATTTCACTCAGCATAATCTCTTCCAGTCCCATTCATGTTGATACAAAAGTTGGGTATTCATCCTTTCTGATGGAGGCATAATACTCCATAGTGTATATGGACTACATCTTCCTTATCCATTTGTCTGTTGAAGGGCAGAGATAGAAACTAGAGATACAGTAGAACGTATCAATGAAACTAGAAGCTGGTTTTTTGAAAGAATCAATAAGATCGATAAACCATTGGCCACACCAATCCAAAAGAAAAGATAGAAGGCTCAAATTAATAAAATTATGAATGAAAAGGGAGAGATCATAACTAACACCAAGGAAATAGAAACAATCATCAGAAGTTATTATCAGTAAGTTATTATCAGTTATTATCAATAAGTTAAACAACCTAGATGAAATGGATGCATTCCTGGAAAACTATAAACTCCCAAAATTGAACCAGGAAGAAATTGACCACTTGAATAGACCGATATCTAGTAACGAGATTGAAGCAGTGATCAAAAACCTCCCAAAACACAAGAGCCGGGGACCTGATGGATTGGATTCCCTGGGGAATTCTACCAAATTTTCAAAGAAGAAATAACACCTATTCTCCTGAAGCTGTTTCAAAATATTGAAACAGAAGGAAAACTCCCAGACTCTTTTTATGAAGCCAGCATTACCCTGATCCCCAAACCAGGCAAAGACCCCATCAAAAAGGAGAATTTCAGACCAATACTGATGAATATGGACGCTAAGATTCTCAACAAGATCCTAGCAAATAGGATCCAACAGCACATTAAAAAGATTATCTACCATGTTCAGGTGGGATTCATCCCTGGGCTGCAAGGATGGTTCAACATTCGCAAATCAATCAATGTGATACAACAAATCAATAAAAGAAGAGAGAAGAACCACATGATCTTCTCAATTGATGCAGAAAAAGCATTTGACAAAATACAGCATCCCTTCCTGATTAAAACACTTCAAAGTATAGGGATAGAGGGAAAATTCCTGAACTTCATAAAATCTATCTATGAAAAACCCACACCAAACCCCCTTTTTTGGTAAATTCACAACACATATTAACCTAGTAAAGATTCCTAAAAGACCTACAGTAAGAAAACCTATTTATTTTTTTGAATAAACTAGTTTTTCACCAGTATCTTTGACTATAGAAATGTTGTTTTAGGGAATATCTGTTAGAATCCTGCAGAAATTTTTCTGTAATCCAATATATCTTTAAGGAGGCAAAGCTAATTGTAAAGATAAGAATTTGAAGAGATAACTGTGACATCATATTGCATCCTTGTTATGTTGAATCCTTACCACAAAAATACTTTCTATATTCAAGTAAAACTGGTTTATTGTCTGAGCTGGACTTGGAATGTAGTAAGTAGAAAGCCATTTTTATTTTGCTTCTGCCCCTTTGAACCTGATATTCACCTCTAACCCCCAGGTTCCACTAACCAATATAACTCTGGAAAGTTCTCCATTGGCTTTTCTGATTACCAACAGGTAATAAATTAAAACAAAACAAACCCTTCAAACCCCACTTTTTTTCAAGGTAGTGAATAATATGGTGCAGTAGAAAGTCTAATCCATATGAACGTTAGCTGTTTCCTCTCACAGCTCGGTTATCACTCATGTTGGATGTCTGGGCCTAGGAGAAGGAGCCAGGTTGATTTTCTTACTTTCTTTTCTTCATATGGTTGCCATATTCCCTACCTGTGATTTCTGTTTTCTTCAGAGACAGGGAAAGTTGGTCAAGCAAGGGGAAGATGGAAAGGTGGAATAAACTTTGCTCGTGTTATTATAATCAGTCATGGTCCTCTGAATAGTGGACATCCCAACTGACTTTGCTCTCATGGGACATTTGGTGAGTCTCTTTTTTGAAGATACCTCCCTTTGTCTACTTTGTAGGGCATCTCTTAATCACTGTTCCGCTGACTTCAGTTAAGCCTTCTCAGCCTAGCCAGTTATGACCTCTTCATTCTCTTGGCTTCTAGTGGTACATCCCCTCAAATGGGGTCATATCACCCTTTTACACAATCTCTTATAAAATGACCCAATTTACCATTCTGATGTAGGTTCCCACCAAATTCTGAAGTGCTAATTATTCCCAACCTATCTTGGTCCTGGACTGAAAAAGGAGTAGTTCATGTCACAGTCCATGTGTTTTCAAATATGAGTTAGACATCAGTTCCTATGTCTCATACAGTCCTGAAGACATATATCAACCTCTGCGAGTGGTTCCACTATCTTTCTCTTTTGGTTTGGATTAAGGAAGAAATACATCTACTGGCATTGAGAATGAGGATGGGGACACTTACTATTGGTTATGGCTTCCAAATAATCTTCAGTGTCAGCTTCTTTAAAGTTGCACTTGAGGGGTGGTGACTGCCAAGCTGATAACATGGGTAGAACCACTTCCATAACCTCTTAGCAGGTCCCTTCATATGTAAGCTGCCACCTAGCTTTGTGAGGCTCCTTAGCACCAACTTTATTGGGCCTCTTCTGAAGCACCTAGACAAGAGAAAATGCCCCATTTAATAAACGCCCCATCTTCCCATTGCAGATGACTTAATATACTCAATCCACATGAATATCTCTTATGAGAAATGAGCAAGAGGAAACAAAGATGAAATAAGAACGAGTCAGGAGGCTTAATCATGTTTTCTTTTTAAAATAATGCATAAAGCCTACAAAATAAGAAAGAAAAAAAATGGAAAGTGTTAGTTTTATGCACCAATTATGAGCTTCATATGGTGAGTTTTACAGCCATTAGAATGTGGACAGAGATTGAATTTCACTTGTAAGAGGCTCACTTTGCTCTACTGCCCAGTTCACGACCATCAGGCAACAAATTAATTTACCATATAAATACTTATCTCTGCTGGGCTTGCTCTTGTCCTCTGGCTTTTATTTGTGTTTGACATTTACAACAATACCTTTGTTTGCCTAGCCATCTCCTGTTGTCAACAGTGGTTCCAAGTGATCCCAAAGCTATTAAGGCCACCAGAAATGCTACTAGAGTGAGGAGTCCCAGGTAAAAAAAAAAAAAGAAAAAAAGAAAAGAAAAAGAAAAGAAAAGAAAGGAAAAGAAAAGAAAAAGAAAAGATGGTTAATATGGAATGTCAACTCTCTGACCCACATTCAGGCATCTCATCTTAGGTAGAAGAGACATGGAAAGTAAATTGCCAGACTGTGGTATGCTTGGCTTTGCCTACTCACTGCCTCTTTATAAGTTGATTAGTGTCCATTATTTAAAAACCAAGAGTTTTAAGGACATAATTCTAACTGTTTCATTTCTTTTGAAAGCTCAGCTACTCAGGCAATAATGGCCTGTGTCTCTTCATGGCAGGCAGCTGGGGCTGGGTAGCAGAAGATAGCTTTAGAGCAAACCTATACTTCCCAGTTGGCCCATAAGCCTCGGCCACTGGTGTTCTTGCCTGGTGCCTACAGACAGAGTTGTAGATGCCTCCTATTGTCCAAGTTTGGAGAAATCTTTCAAACCTTAGCCCTGTGCATTTTCAAAGGCAGGCTATTCCAACTTACCCCAAAGAGACTTCTTTGATCTGAATGGCTCAAACAATCCCTTAACCCCCAGATTGTTTAAAAGGTTATTTGATTTCTCTCTTCTATTCTCTGCCAGCCCATTCTCCCCCCCAGAGAGTTTGTTCTGTTCTTTTGCTTTAAAAAGGAAAACAAAGTGTGACTACACATCTATTCTCCAAAGACCATAGCTCTTCGAGGCTGTGAGCCAGATGCCTGATTTGTTTTCCATCCAGTGCTGTACATACAGAAAAAGTCACCGACACAAGGCCATTCTGCCTTTGACCTTCCTAGGGCTGAATGCACAGCTAGTCAACACTGGAGCTGAAAATAGAACCCAGGACTTTCAAATCATTGTTCTGCTCGCTGGGCCGTGCTTCCTCCCATAAGAACTTGGTTAAACAACGTCCTGTTTTGCAAAAGCAGAAATCATAATATACTATCAGAAACTATACATGGAAGAAACACAGGTCTCACTCTCGGGAAAGACAGCATGGTAGGATAAAAGAAGTGTGAATTCATTTCTAGCACTGCAGCTTATAGATTGGATACACTCAAGAAATGTGTGTTGACTCATCGACTTTGTAATGTGTGGCATTTTGAACAGGGAGTTCTCACTGAGTGCCAAGAATGTATTTGCTTGACAACCCACGGAAAGGGAATTGAGGACATTAGAAAGGTTATCATGGAAATGACTGAACGGGTCTATAAAAATGGTCAGGGGCCTGGAGTCTGCGTGTGAATTTTCAGCATAGAGTAGCAAGTGTCATAGGGAGGAAACTGAGGTCTGGTAACACCGTGATTCTTAGCCTGGTGTAGATGCGTGGGCCGTGGAGGTCACAGAAAGCAGACCTGAACAATAGGAGGGTTGGAAGTAGCTGGCACTTTCCCAAGCTCCCAGGAAGAGTGCAGAACTCTCTCTCCTGCCACCATTGTGCAGAGGGCCCACTGCATTGGTTTTCAGTGAGCTCTCCAAGGGCAGGACCTGCGCCTAGCACACAGCCTGTCCCAGGAGGCAGCAAACCAGACCTAGAACCAGACTTTCTGAGTTTGAGTCCCGGCTCTACAGTGCCTCAGCTGCAAGACTTTGGACAAGTGACTTTCCTCTCTGTTTCTCAATTTTCTCATTTGTAGGACAGAGATAGTAATAATAGCTCTTACCTCAAACTCATTATGAAAATTAAGTGAGTTACCACTTGTGGCATTGTTAGAATAATACTTGGAATATAATATGCACCCATGAAGTGTTAGTTATTACAGACCAACTGTACGTCATGTATAAATGGTTATTCTAGCTAACAATACAGGATAGTTAGAATATACCTGGTGACTTAAGCACTTTGCATGGATTACCCCATGCAGTTTTAAAAACAGGACCATGACACAGCTACTCTTGTTGCTCCATATTATAGATGAGGCACTGAGGCACAGAAGGGTTGAGAAACTTACTCAAGGCCACACAGCTGGTGAGTGACAGAGGAAAGATTTGAAACTATATGGTCTGATACCACATCTTTCACCAGCATTCTGGCAATGAAGTATAGATTTCCTGGGAGCCACACTGAGGTAAACGCTGTTTTAAGATGTTCCTACAAGGCTCAAATATATTCATTTATTGACACTTTGAAGGTAGGAAAAAAGTACACATGTGAGATGATGGTGATGAGTAATAAACACATGAGAAATCCAGCTCTTATTAGGCTCATTTAGCATATCAAAAGGTGTTAAAAATAATAATTAGCCCTAGGAACTAAAGAACAAGTAAAACCAGTCATTTTGACACACCAAATGCAATTTGATATGCAAGTGTCATGCTCTCAGGATAACAGCCATTGAATAAATTAACAAAAGTGCTTGTAGGGAACTGGAGCACCGTGATCTTTTGCTTGTTTCTTCACTAAAACGTACTTAGTTATGATATCTTTTACTTACTTACATTCTTTATCTCTGAATAGTTTCCTCAGCTCTAAACATGAAGAGAAATGATGAGATTATTTTTCTCTTCTCCAAATGACTGAAACATTCTGGTGTTATGGAAAGCAAACCAAACGTGAGGTTGAGAGATAAGGTTTCTGGCTCTGATTTCATTATCAAGTAACTCCCTCTAGAACTTAAAGTAAATCTCCCAGGCTTCCTGGGCTTACAATTTCTCTAAAAATTTCTCTAAAAGCAGATCTTTGGAAGCCATTGATTATAAAATGTGTATACCTTTAACAATTTTTGGTTTTCTTCCTGGGAATTTTCATTACAGGGCATACCTTTCCCCATCTCCCAAACATCTATTTTGACCTTTCTAGAAGCAGAGTATTTTACAATTAAAACACACACTAATTTAATCTTTTCTATTCCCCTTCCTTTTTTCTTCCTCCTCTTTTTCTTTTTCTTCTTCCTCTTCCTCCTCTCCTTCTTTTCCTTCCTGTCTTTCTTCTTTCTTTCTCTCTTTCTTTCTTTCTCTTTCTTCCTTCCTTCCTTTCTTTCTTTCTTCTTCTTCTTCTTCTTCTTCTTCTTCTTCTTCTTCTTCTTCTTCTT